>NC_090734.1:151735233-151740233 GCF_036898095.1 Palaemon carinicauda
TCTTTAGGTCAAGATTGAATGTGGCTACATCAACACCAGCTCGACGCTGCCTCTCATGATCCTTTGCTGATAATTCAGCATAATAATCCAATACCAGGATTTCCTCTGAGGCAGAACATAATGCAAATCTTGCTTTCATTGTCTGTCAAGACCCCAACATTTCCTCTACAGGGCCACACTACATGATACAGCAATTGTTTAATGATTAAAACATCTGAACTTTGAGGATGTCACTGCCTCATTCCAAGTTTTTTCACCAATGCTGACTTCTTTCCCTGGCATAGACAACCATATTCATCAACAATCTATGGACGAACAGCACACAACTCGTAGCCAAAAATTGGCATTAGTTACATTTCCTGTTGCTGACCAATCATGAGTAGCCACAGAAAAATTGACTCTAGATCAAATAAAGAGTTTTTTCACCAATTTTGACACCTCACTTTAGATGTTCCATAGTCTTTACAAGTGATGTGAGTGCTGAATGGAATACACCTGGGAGTGAGTGGCAGAAAGAAGTTGCCATTGTCACCCTCAGATCCAGGAAGACTGCTATATTAACCTCTGTTGGAGCCACTTGTCCATTGTGGATATTGTAAATGACATCACTGTTGTTCTCCAGAGGGTGTGAACACTTGTCAAGTTTGGTACTGATACAACTACTGTCATCTTCATCCAGTTTATGCTTGTTGGCACCTTCCTCTTTGTGTGGTGTCTCAGTATGGCTAGATGATTGATCTGTAGAATAACAGTGGTCGAGGATGTCAGAAATGTATGCAGATATTGGGAAGAAGTCAATCCCTTGTTGTGAGGACAGCAAGATACCCTTCAGACCTCCTTTACCAATTTTTATTGCTGTATGCTCCCCAAACTGATCGGCTGAGACAGAATTCCAGCTACCAGCTTTGTTTACAGACAAAAGCACCAGAGAGGTAATTTTTGGCATCAGCAGGCAGTAGCACGGACTTCTCTATAATGTGCCAAAAGAGGTAGCTTACATAGTTGTGGCGTCTAGCAGGGATAAAGCACAGCAGGAGGGGTTTCATGCACAGCTGCAGAAGACAATCTCTCTCCCCTTCTGCACGGAGAAGCTGGAGAATTAGCAAAGTTGATGAGGTCAGGTTGTCCACCCAATGACAGCCAGTTGGATGAGGGCGTGCCTTCTCCAGGTAATCACATATATCACCAAATTTTTTGTAGCCAGTATGCAGGAAGGATTGTAGCAGAATGCATGATACCATCCTATATGTATTAGTGTGCTACTTTTATAAGCACACATTGAGTATGTGTTGTTTAAGATGTTAAGTCTTGATAATGAAGTTCATCTTAGTAGCTTTAAAAAGTATTTATTCTCTAAAAACAACAGAGTTAAACATCTCCATCATAGGAGTGGAGCTGGTTTGGTCGGATGACCAATTCAGGTGAAGTATAGATATGAACTGCTTAAATTATCGATATCACAGATATCGTATGCTTAAACACAATATGGAAACTTTTACATTCTCTCTCGGAAGACACCTGCATCCGGTGACGACACAATCTTTCACACACCATGCATTGGTGTTGACGTTTCAGAAAAATATTACATTGCCGAGGCTGCATAGTGCATCCTGTTTATGATTTTATATGACTACAGCAAATCTCACGCTAGCATCTTCATCCAAAATGACATATTACGTCATGTGTTTTAAACATGTAATAACAAACTATTTCATTTATTACATATGCACATATTGCACGAACCCATGGTTTGCCGTTACATATTATAATGCTGACTCCTTCAAAGGCAGAACCAATAAGAATTTCCAGGCCTGATTCCTTAATCAGGAGCCCGGTGCACCCACATACGTTGAAAGTTTTTTTTATAGTATCTGAGTAAATCCAAAAGGAAATTCAACTTTTATTCTAAAAATCTGTAAATTGTAAGTGGAAAAGTGCTGAAAGTCAGTTTAAGAAAAGATGCATATATAGAATTCCAAAGCCTTTTATACAAAAGAATTCTAAGTCTTTTATTTTAATCATAAATGTACAATTTTGCTGACAATAATAACCATATGGATACCTCATAATTTCAACATGCACATATTAGCTAAAAATGTACTTAAATTAAACGATGATCTTGACCTTTAATCACAAAAATTATATCATAAATGAAAAATAAGAGGAAGAGAAATAATATAGAATAATGTGACTTCAAGCAAGAGAACTCTACCCCAAGACAGTGCAAGACCATGGTAGAAAAGCTATGGCACTAACCAAGAATAGAAAAAATAGTTTGATTTCGGAGTGTCCTTCTCCTAGAAGAGCTGCTTAACATAGCTAAAGAGTCTCTTATACCCTTACTAAGAGGAAAGTAGCTACTGAACAACTACAGTGCAGTAGTTAACCACTTGAACGTAGAAGAATTGTTTGGTATTCTCGGTATTGTTAAGTATATGAGAACAGAGGAAAATGTAGAAAGAATAGACCAGATTATTCAATGTATATGTAGGTAGGGAAAAAGGAGCAGTAACCATATACTTTATACCAGTGTACGCAACCAGTCAAAAAATTACGGCTTAATAATAAGACAGATATGCTCACATACAGAGTCAACCCTTCCCTCCCTCTCCCCTTTTCCCAACTACAACACAGCTTTTTGATTAGTTTGTGGGTGACAGGAAAGATATATATATATATATATATATATATATATATATATATATATATATATATATATATATATATATATATATATATATATATATACATACAAATATATATACACACACATATATATATATATATATATATATATATATATATATATATGTGTGTGTGTGTGTGTGTGTGTGTGTGTGTATAATAATGCATATCATCATTATCTCCTCCTACGCCTATTGACAAAAAGGGCCTCGGTTAGATTTCGTAGTTGTCTCTATCTTGAGCTTTTAAATCAACGCTTCTCCATTCGTCATCTCCTACTTCACCCTTTATAATTCTCAGTCGTGTACGACTGGATCTTCCAACTCTTCTAGATAGGTGAACCAATTTCTCGTGGGGAGTGCGAAGAGCATGCCCATCTCCATCTACCCTTCAACATGATCTCATCCACATAAGGCACTCAACTAATCTCTCTTATAGTTTCATTTCCAGTCCTGTCCTACCACATAAGTTCCAATATTCTTCAGAGGGCTTTGTTCTTAAATCTACAAAATATGTTGGATACTGTTTCATTGTCATACCACGACTCATGTCCATACAGTAACACCAATGTCACTAAACAAATATATAGCCTGATTTTTAGATGTAATTTAAGACGATTTGGTTTCAAAATTTTACTTAACCTAGCCGTTGTCTGAGTTGCTTTTAGCAATCTTTCATTAAACTCCAATTCTAAGGACCCTGTATTAGAGATCATAGTTCCTAAATATCTATTGATTCTACCTCATTAATCCTTTCTCCATCCAATATTTCATCTTCCATTATGTATTCCATCCTCATCATCAATATCTCTCTTCTATTTATCTTAAAGCCAACCTCATGTGACATTTCATGCATCCTGGTAAGGAAGCATTGCAAATCCTGTGGTGTTCTGCTAATAAGGACAGCGTTATCAGCATACTTTACGTTAGCTAATTTCCTATTACCAATCCAGTCCAATCCTTCTTCATCCTCCCCAACTGCTCATTGCATTACAAAATCCATGAGGTGTATAAGCAACGAAGGTGACAGCACATTCCTTTGGAGTACTCCGCTGTTCATTGAAAATTTATTTGATAGGGCTCCACCAACATTAACTTTGTACTAGCTATGCTCATGAAAATTCTTAATCACATTTACATATTTAAGAACTCCATAATGACGCAGGACTCTTCAAAAATTGGACAGCGTATACTATCAAAGGCTTTTTCATAGTCCACAAATGCCATTAAAAGAGGATGAATACAGTATATTCAATACATTGCTGTACTACATGTCATACAATGAAAATTTAGTCAGTACAACTTCCAGTTTTTCTAAATCCTGCTTGTTCATCTCTCTGCTTTTCATCAATCTTTCTCTTCAGTCTCTTTAAAATAAGGATACTAAATTTATATATTTTCATGATAACTGATGTAAGTTGATGCCTCTTTAATTATTGCAATCATTCAGATTTACTTTTCTTCCATTTTCACCAACACTCCGGACTCCCACTCACCAGATTTTGCCTCTTTAAGTCACAATCTACAAAATAATCTTGTAAGTATTCTGGGAGTCACTTTGTTTACGACCAATATCATCTCAGCAGTTATTCCATCATATCCACTGGCTTTCCAGCCCTTGAGGTTTTTATTGATAGCTTCAACTTCAAACACACTGAATTTATTCAGGGACACATCAAGGTTTTCGTCGCCTTCAGTTATATCAATCAAATTATTCCCTTCATATCTCCAATTAATGGCCTCACTAAAGTGTTCCATCTAACGTTGCCTTTCTTGATCTTCGGTTGTTATGACAGATCTATATCTCTTTTTGATGGGTATAAGCTTCTTTTTTCACCCTGTAGAGATTTCATTAACAATTCCAAGACCAATTCTTACAGCATAGGCTAGCTACTCCCTAAATTCATAGCTTTGTCAGCCTTATCTGCTTTCCTGTCTACATATCCTCTCCGATCATTCCTGGCTTTTCTTTTGACCTCACTATCAATACTGGAATACTTAGCATACTCTACCATGTAATCTTCATTACTTCCTCGAAAACTTTCAACAAATAATTTCTGTCTTTTTTTCCTTTTTATAGTATCCCAAGTAATATTTGATATCCATGGCTTTCTCCTTGTAACTGCGTGTCCCAAAACTTCACCATCAACTGACTAATATACAATCTTAATATCATTGTATTTTTTTGTTAATTGCACTTTTAATTTAAGTTTGGCAATGAGGAGCTGGTGATCACTACCAATATTTGCACCTCTATAGCTTCTCACATTTTTCAGTCTTCCTTCTCTTCTTATTAATGGCTATGTGATCTACTTT
>NC_090734.1:151741924-151831924 GCF_036898095.1 Palaemon carinicauda
CGTTTTTGGATAGATTTAATTTTTGATGACAAGAGAGAGAGTATGGACTTTCTTTGACTTTTAAATGGCCGACCCTTCCCTTAGACGGAAGTGTGTTTTAGGCTTTTAGCAATTATCTTATCACGTTATAAATTAATTATAGATTTTCCTCTATATATTTTATATCTCAACCGCCTTTATTAGGCCTCTTCGATTAGCTTTCCATTTATAATAAACATCAAAATAAATTTTAATGATTTGTTTATATGCGACCTTTCCTGAGAGTAGGCGGTCCTAACTTGGAAACCGAAGTTAAACAACGTTGAGCCCTTTTCAATCGTAAATAACTTTTACAGAGCTAATGATTTAAAACTTATTAAATGAAATATTTCTAGTAAATATTTTATGATAGTTTTTTTCTTTGAATAGTCTTCGTACTGTTTCAAAGATGAACTAACGTTTAGTTTATTTATGCTACGCAGTTTGCGCTCTATCGTTACGATAGAGAGAGAGAGTATCACGGTTTCACTTTGCAGAAAGAGTAAATCGATTCTGACGTTTTGTTCTTTTTTCTTTCAAAGCTTAAATGTTTTAAAGACTATTTTAAAGGAACTTTTAATTGAAAAACCTTTCAGTTTTTTCCTTTGGTCAAATAACCTGTTTATTGACGAAAGGTAAGTGGGCTCTTCTCTTCGGTGCGAAATCAAGAGAGAGAGAGAGAGATAGAGACGGAGAGAGAGAGAGGAGAGAGAACGTTCCGATCTTTATCTCGTCCCAAGCGAGTAACGTTGTTCTCGAGTTACTCTCGTCCCTAGTCTCTGTACGGGGAGAAAGGATAAAACTTTTTTAGTTTTTATTCTCGTCCCAAGGCACTGTACGGTGAGAGATTGAAAACGTAGTTTTGAATGAACTAGTGTTTAGTCTCTTCCCCAGCCACTGATTTTTTTTTTTATCTTAAAATATGTTTACTGTTTTTTGCTGGTATTAATGTGCTTACATTATACGACTGATTTCGCAATTACAACCTTTTGATGAGGGTAGAATTGCGTGTTTCAGGTAGAAATCAGTTTTATTCATACCTAATGTGAATTGTTAAAAAATTTGATTTCAGTGAAATAAGTGCAAAACAGAAAATCGTAGTGATAAAGTGATATTGCGCAAAGTGTTATCAGTGTTGCGACCGAGGGTTCGTCTGTTCGTGCCTGTCGTTCGCCTAGTCCAGGACCTCTTGCAAGCTCCCAAGCCCAGGGGAGAAGTAATGTCGTACGACTTATGGGTTCGAGAGGCCTTGATCAGCGAACAGACGTTCCCTCTATGGTATCAGGTGTATCTTACCAAGATCACCCCTACCATAAGGCGAGAGAGACGATTTTCTCCTCGTCATCCGAAGACTTTTCGCATAAGAAACCGTGGAACAAGGTTTCGAGGCCCTTTAAGCGAAAGTCAGTCCTTTCAGGACAGGTCCAGCGTCCTGGTTTTAACTATTAGGACAGCTCTGACCCTATGCAGTCATCGGAAGACTGCTCGCCGCCTAACAAAAGCGTAACACAGACTCCGAGAGTCTTTTTGTAGGCAAGGTTTTGCGGTCACAGACGTTACCCTCGTCTCTTACCGCAACCATTCCCGTTGATCCTAAATGGGTTGTACGGCAAGACATGCAGAATAAGCTTGCCTCCCTTATGGAAGACTATTCTGCTGATAAGTCCGTTGAGCCTAGCCGTTTATCTCATCGAGATCCTGGCCTTCAGCTACCCTAACGTTCCTTTGTGCGTCCTGTTGACGTTGGCGTAGCCAAGTCACGTCAGTCAGGTTGTTTAGAACCACACTCGATGCGGTCTCGTGTGGATTTTCAGCCACATTTGGACGTTAGGCCACTTGCTGATGCTCCTGTTGACGTTCAGGACGTTCGCCAACAATCGGAGTTGACTTGTTTTGACGCTGAGCGTCAACCTCCGCATTCTAGAGTTGTTTTGACTGCTCAGTCTAGGCGGTCAAAGCAGTCTCGAGTGGACGCTGTGCGTCCTCACGCACCTGTTGTTGTTGACAGTTCACAGACTGTCAAGCAGTTACATGACGTTGCGTCCTGGTCCGCTACTAATGCACCAGTGCGTGTGGACTCTGCTTGTAAAGCATTGCCACCATGGTAGGTCTCTCCCTTGCTTGAGACTCGGCTATTATCGGACAAGGTTCCTTCAGATGAGGAAGTTGCTGTTCCCCCTCCTACTGATATTCCCTTGAGGACTCTGTCAGATGGAGAGGAGCCTAAAGCTGCTTAGCCCTCTATGGACTTTAAATAAATCATGCTGATTTTTAAGGATCTTTGTCCGGATCTTTTTGTAACTGCTGCTCCTCGTTCGCCTAAACGTCAGAGCTTACACTAGGCCTAGCTACTTCGAAGCCGTTGTTTTATAAGCTAGTGCTCTCTCGCTCTTCTAAGAGAGCTTTACGTTTGTTAGGCGACTGGTTTATCACCAGGAGGAGTTTGGGGGAGACAGCCTTTGCTTTCCCTTCTTTTAAACTGGCTTATAGAGCGAGAGTCTGATATGACACGAGAGAAGTTCTCGGCTTGGGAGTTCCTGCCTCTGCCCAGATAGACTTCTCAAACCTCATAGACTCTCCCTGGCGCCTGGCCATGAGACGCTCCAAGATTTTACAGGTCGACTTCAGAGCTATTTTCGAGCCTTTGAAGTTTGGCTGTACAATTATGTCATGCATAAACAAGGCTTTCAGGGATGGCTCCAATGATCTGACAGCCACGTTCTCTGCAGGAACAAGTCCCTCAGGGATGGCTCCAATGATTTGGCAGCCATGTTCACTGCAGGAGTACGTAAGAGGCAAGTGCGCTCAATGTGTTCATTGTCAAGACAAACTTCACGATGAAGCCTACCAGGCTGTCTTGACAGCATTTATGGAAGGCGACTGGATGGTCTCTCTCGACCTTCAGGAGGCATACTTCCACATTCCTATACACCCGGATTCCCAACCGTTTCTGAGGTTTGTTTACAGGAATGTGGGGTACCAGTTTCGAGCCCTGTGCTTTGGCCTCAGTCCTGCGCCTCTCGTGTTTACGAGGCTCATGAGGAATGTGGCAAAATCCCTCCATCTATCGGGGATCCGAGCCTCCCTGTACTTGGACGACTGGCTTCTCAGAGCATCGTCCAGTCTTCGCTGTCTGCAGGATCTACATTGGACGTTGAGTCTGGCCAGGGAGTTGGGACTTTTGGTCAACCTTAAAGTCCCAACTGATCCCATCCCAGATTATTCTATATTTGGGGATTGAGATTCGCAGTCAAGCCCTGCTCGAAGTCCAACTAATGCTGAAACGAAACGTTTATTCAGTCAGGAGTTGGAACAGTCTCGTAGGGACTCTCTCATCCCTGGAGCAGTTTGTCTCACTAGGGAGACCACACCTTCTGCCTCTCCGGTTCCATCTAGCCTCTCACTGGAACTAGGACAAGACATTAGAGACGGTATCATTCCCAGTCTCCGAACCAGTAAAGGCATGCCTGAAATGGTGGGACAGCAATATCAGTCTGAGAGAGGGACTGTCCCTAGCAGTCAAGAACCCAAACCACATGTTGTCCTCAGACGCGTCGGATTTGGGTTGGGGTGCGACCCTGGACGGTCGGGAATGCTCGGGTCTGTGGACCTCAAGTCAGAAGAGCATGCACATCAACGGCAAGGAGCTATTAGCAGTCCACTTGGCCTTGATGATATTAGAAAGCTTCTTCGAAACTTAGTGGTAGAGGCAACTCAGACAACACCACAACTTTGGCGTACATCTCCAAGCAAGGAGGCACACACTCCTTCACGCTGCTCGAGATCGCAAGGGACCTTCTCTTATGGTCAAGAATTCGAGGCATCTCCCTGTTGACGAGATTCATCCAGGGGGACTTGAACTTCTTGGCAGACTGTCTCAGTCGGAGGGGTCAGGTGATACCCACGGAATGGACCCTCCACAAGGACGTGGGCAAGAGTCTTTGGGCTACTTGGGGTCAACCCACCATAGACCTCTTTGCCTCCTCGTTGACCAAAAGGTTACCAATCTATTGCTCTCCAGTCCTAGATACAGAAGCAATCTACATAGACGCGTTTCTACTGGATTGGTCTTTTCTGGACTTATATGCATTCCCACCATTCAAGATAGTCAACAAGGTACTGCAGAAGTTCGCCTCTCACGAAGGGACAAGGTTGACGTTGGTTGCTACCCTCTGGCCCGCGAGAGAGTGGTGCACCGAGGTACTTCAATGGCTGGTAGACTTTCCAAGAAGTCTTCCTCTAACGGTAGATCTGTTACGTCAGCCCCACGTAAAGAATGTCCATCAAAGCCTCCCCGCTCTTCGTCTGACTTCCTTCAGACTATCGAAAGACTCTCAAGAGCTAGAGGCTTTTCGAAGGAGGCAGCCAGTGCGATTGCAAGAGCTAGGAGAGCTTCTACCATTAGAGTATACCAGTCGAAGTGGGAAGTCTTTCGAGACTGGTGCAAGTCAGCATCTGTGTCCTCGTCCAGTACCTCTGTAGCCCAAATCGCAGATTTTCTTTTACATCTGAGAAAGGTTCACTCCCTTTCAGCTCCCACGATTAAGGGCTACAGGAGCATGTTGGCTTCGGTCTTTCGACATAGAGGCTTAGATCTTTCCAACAATAAAGATCTCCAAGATCTCCTTAAGTCTTTCGAGACCTCTAAGGAACGTCGTTTGGCAACTCCTGGATGGAACTTAGACGTGGTCCTAAGGTTCCTCATGTCAGACAGGTTTGAGCCATTACATTCAGCCTCCCTGAAGGATCTCACCCTCAAGACACTTTTCCTAGTGTGCTTGGCTTCGGCTAAAAGGGTCAGTGAACTTCATGCCTTCAGTAAGAACTTCGGCTTTTCTACAGAAAAAAGCCACTTGTTCACTTCAACTTGGTTTCCTGGCCAAAAATGAACTGCCTTCTCGTCCTTGGCCTAAATCTTTTGATATTCCTTGCTTATCAGAGATCGTAGGCAACGAACTGGAAAGAGTATTATGTCCTGTTAGAGCTCTTAAGTTCAATTTAGCTCGTACTAAGTCATTACGAGGGAAATCTGAGGCATTATGGTGCTCAGTTAAGAAACCTTCATTGCCTATGTCAAAGAATGCTTTGTCATATTTTATCAGATTTTTTTAATACGAGAAGTTCATTCTCACTTGAATGAGAAAGACCGATGTTTGCTTAAGGTTAAGACGCACGAAGTTAGAGATATAGCAACCTCCGTGGCCTTCAAGCAAAATAAATCTCTGCAAAGTATTATGGACGCGACTTTTTGGAGAAGCAAGTCAGTGTTCGCGTCATTTTACTTAAAAGATGTCCAGACTCTTTACGAGGACTGCTACACACTGGGTCCATTCGTTGCAGCGAGTGCAGTAGTGGGTGAGGGTTCTACCACTACACTTCCCTAATTCCAATATCCTTTTAATCTGTCTCTTGAAATGTTTTTAATATTGTTTTATGGGTTGTTCGGAAGGCTAAGAAGCCTTTCGCATCCTGGTTGATTTGGCGGGTGGTCAAAGTCATTTCTTGAGAGCGCCCAGATTAGGGGTTTGATGAGGTCCTGTTGTATGGGTTGCAACCCTTGATACTTCAGCTCCTGGGAGTCTTTCAGCATCCTAAGAGGATCGCTGGGCCCCGTGAGGAAGACAGACTTACAAGGCAGAGTAATCGTCTAAGTCAACTTCCTTACCAGGTACCTATATATTTTGGTTTTGTTATATTGATAACTGTCAAAATGAAAAAACTCTTAGCTTATACGCTGTAAACTTAAATTAACTCTGGTCTCTACCCACCGCCTTGGGTGTGAATCAGCTATTATATATTCACCGGCTAAGTTAAATATTTAAAAATGATATTTTAATTATAAAATAAATTTTTGAATATACTTACCCGGTGAATATATAAATTAAATGACCCTCCCTTCCTCCCCAATAGAGACGCAGCGGGACGAGAAGAATTGAAGGGTTTGTTTACATGCAAGAGTTGTATCTGGCCGACAGTTGGCGCTGGTGGGCACACCCGCAACCTTCATAGCGATCGCTCGCGAGTTTTTTGAGTGTGTTTTCTGTCGAGCCGCAGAGTTGCAGCTATTATATATTCACCGGGTAAGTATATTCAAAAATTTATTTTATAATTAAAATATCATTTTTCAATATTTAACTTAGCCGGTGATTATATAAGCTGCAGCTCTGCTGCTCGACAGAAAACTCTACGTAAAAAATCCGCCAGCGATCGCTATGCAGGTAGGGGGTGTACTTCAACAGCGCCATCTGTCGTGCAGGTACTCAGTACTCATTGTAAACAAAGAACTCAATTTTCTCTCTGTCGTGCTACCGGCAAGACCTACTAATTCGCTGTTGCTAACTGGATTTGTTTTCACAACTATTTGGTGAAGTACACGTTTCTAGTTTTGAGCTTTCGCTGTGCAGGCTTTCTCTTCAATAAATCCTTGCATTCTTTTTTTGATATCGGATTATTTGTTGATGACTTTGGATAGTTTTTGAATTCCCCATTGACCAATTCAAAATGGCTGACCTTTCTCAAGTCCCTAAATTCAGGAAGTGTAATGCTAGGGACTGTTCAAGGCGTCTTCCGAAGGCCTCTATCGATCCTCACACCGTTTGTTCCAATTGTCGGGATAAAACCTGTCAATTGGAAGATCGATGTGAGGAATGCGTTGGGCTTTCGGAATTCGATTTTATCGAATTCCAGAAATTTACACGTAGGCTAGAGAGAGATAGAGTCAGGAGAAGTTCATCTCGTTCCGTTGATTTTTCCTCTCCTCATGCCCCACAACCTATTCCTTCCCCTGTAGTGGTTGCTCCTAATCCCCCTTCTGGCACTCAGGAACCTTCGATGGCAGATATGATGCGTGCCATCCAAGCTCTGGGTGAGAGAGTAGAGTCCTTGGCTAGTGACCGTAACCAGCTCATGGCGGACGTCAAGGAGCTGAAGTGTAAGAGTGCAGTGGGAAGTGATAAAGTGAGTGATAGTGTTGTGGATAGTGTTGCGCTTGAGGGTTCGTCTGTTCGTGCCTGTCGTCCTCCTAGTCCGGGACCTCTTGCAAGCTCCCAAGTCCAGGGGAGAAGCAATGTCGTACGACCAAAGGGTTCGAGAGGCTTTAATCAGCGAACAGACGTTCCCTCCGTGGTTTCGGGCGTATCTACCCAAGATCGCCCCACCCACACAGAGACGAGAGAGCCCATTTATTCCTCGTCTGCGGAAGAGGTTTCTCGTAAGAAACCATGGACCAAGGTCTCACGACCTCTTAAGCGCAAGTCGGTCCCTTCCGCGCAAGTCCAACGGCCCAGTTGTAGCCACTGGGTCAGTTCGGACTCGCTGCAGTCTTCCGATGACTGCTCACCTCCTAAGAGAGGCAAAGCGGTACCGCCTCAGGCAGTTACACCGTCTGTCGCCGCACCTGCTCCTGCAGACCCTAAGTGGTCTTTGCTGCAGACCATGCAGTACCAATTAACGTCTCTGATGCAGGACTTTCGTGCGGAGAAGGTTGCTGCTGCACCAACCTCTTGCCTACAACCAACCACGGTTGTGCGTCCTGTGGACGCTGAGGCGACCTTCTTGCGCACTCCAGCTGAGAGAGTCCCGCCACCCATGCGTTCCAGTGTACCCTGCCAGCCGCATGTTGACGTTCAGCGACGCACGGAACCTTCCGTTGACGTTCGCGAGGTACAACAACCGTCAAAGTTGTTTTGTTTTGACGCGGTGCGTCAACCTCCGCAACCCAGTGTGGTTGCCTCTGCTCGCCCACATCAGACTAGACAGTCTGGAGTAGACGCTGTGCGTCCCCGCGCTGCTATGGTTGTTGCCAGCTCACAGACTGGGCAACAGTTCCATGACGTTGCGTCCGGTTCAGTCACGCTTGCACCTGTACGACCGGACTCAGCTGACCAGCCGATACCTACTCCATTGCCGCTTCCTCCTCAATTCTCGGATGATGGACTCTCTGATGATGACGATGTGGCACATGTTGATGAACCACATTCGGACCTTGACGAGCCCAAGTCCACGCAACCCTCTTTGGACTTTAGAAAAGTTCTTGCTCTGTTCAAAGAGATGTTTCCGGACCAGTTTGTGTCTGTGGCTCCACGCTCTCCTCCGTCAGAGTTTGCTTTAGGTACGCAGTCATCCTCGCCTGCCTTTACGAGACTCGTCCTCGCACGCTCGTCCAAGAGAGCTTTACGAGTTTTAGGAGATTGGATGCAGTCCAAAAAGAGTCTAGGGAAGACAGCCTTTACGTTTCCCCCTGCTAAACTCTCTTCCAGATCGAGCGTCTGGTATGCCACGGGAGAAGTTCTCGGCTTGGGAGTTCCTGCCTCTGCCCAGGGCGACTTCTCAAGTCTTGTAGACTCTCCCCGCAGGCTAGCCATGAGACGCTCTAAGATATGCTGGTCACCTTCGGACCTAGACCATCTGTTGAAAGGAGTATTTAGAGCCTTCGAGGTCTTCAACTTTTTGGACTGGTGTCTGGGAGCTTTGAGCAGGAAGATCTCCCCGACTGAGAAGGAATCTTCCTTGCTCATCATGTCCTGCATGGACAAGGCCATACGTGACGGATCTAGTGAGCTTGCTGCATCGTTCGTATCCGGAGTCCTCAAGAAGCGTGAGAACCTTTGCTCTTTCCTGTCAGCTGGAGTGACACCGTGTCAAAGATCAGAACTTCTGTTTGCTCCTCTCTCTAAGTGCCTTTTTCCAGAGGACTTGATTAAGGAGATTGCTGCTTCTTTGATTCAGAAGGACACCCATGACCTGGTTGCGTCCTCTGCCCGCAAAGCCACCCCTTTGCCTACCTTGTCAAGACCAAGGATGGACACTCCAGCGTCCAGATTTATTCCGCCCTTTCGTGGCAGAGCCTCCAGCAGAGGAGGTGCTCGTGCCGAAGGGAGACGTGGGAAGAAGAAAGGAACCAAGTCCTTTAAAGGCAGAGTCTGACTGCCACCTTCTTCAGACAGCAGTGGGAGCCAGACTCAAGAACTTCTGGCAGACCTGGGAGAAGAGAGGCGCAGATGCACAATCTGTGAAGTTGTTCAGAGAGGGGTACAAGATCCCGTTTGTACGAAAACCCCCTCTAGCAACGTCTCCCATCGATCTCTCTCCCAGGTACAGAGAGGAAGACAAGAGACGAGCATTGAAACAGGAGGTGTCTCTCTTGCTAGAAAAGGGAGCGGTAGTCAAAGTCCTGGACCATCAAACCCCGGGCTTCTACAACCGTCTCTTCTTAGTGGTAAAGAAGACAGGAGGGTGGAGGCCGGTGCTAGACGTCAGTGCGCTGAATGTCTTTGTCACAAAGCAGACGTTCGCCATGGAGACCACAAAGTCCGTTCTAGCAGCGGTCAGAAAGGAAGACTGGATGGTCTCTTTAGACCTAAGGGACGCTTACTTTCACGTCCCCATCCACCCAGACTCCCAACCTTTTCTGAGATTCGTTTACGAAAAGGTTGTCTACCAGTTTCAAGCCCTGTGCTTTGGCCTAAGCACAGCTCCTCTTGTGTTTACGAGGCTGATGAGGAATATAGCCAAATTCCTTCATTTAGCGGACATCAGAGCCTCCCTCTATTTGGACGACTGGCTTCTAAGAGCTTCTTCCAGTCGTCGCTGTCTGAAGGATCTAAAGTGGACTCTAGATCTGACCAAGGAATTGGGTCTCCTGGTCAATATGGAAAAGTCTCAAGTGGTCCCATCCCAAACTATTGTGTATTTAGGGATGGAGATTCACAGTCAAGCTTTTCGGGCTTTTCCGTCGGCCCCCAGAACAAGTCAAGCCCAGTTATGCATCCAGAACATGCTGAAGAAGGAACGATGTTCAGTCAGGCAGTGGATGAGTCTGATAGGGACACTATCATCCCTGGAACAGTTCGTTTCGTTAGGAAGACTACACCTCCGTCCTCTTCAATATCACCTAGCTGTTTACTGGAAAAAGGACAAGACGCTAGAAGCGGTCTCGATCCCCATTTCCGAGAAGATGAAGTCTTCCCTGACTTGGTGGAAGGACAGTATCAGCCTCAGAGAGGGTCTGCCCCTGGCTGTTCAGACTCCCAACCACGTTCTCTTCTCGGACGCATCGGACACGGGCTGGGGCGCGACATTAGACGGTCGGGAATGCTCGGGAACTTGGAACTCGAGTCAAAGGACAATGCATATCAACTGCAAGGAGCTACTGGCAGTTCATCTGGCCTTGAAAAGCTTCAAGTCTCTCCTTCAAGGCAAAGTGGTGGAGGTGAACTCGGACAACACCACGGCTTTGGCGTACATCTCCAAGCAAGGAGGGACCCACTCTATGACGTTGTACGAGATTGCAAGGGACCTCCTCACCTGGTCAAAAGATCTAAACATTTCTCTAGTAACGAGGTTCATCCAAGGCAACTTGAATGTCATGGCAGATTGCCTCAGTCGGAAGGGACAAATCATTCCAACAGAATGGACCCTACACAAGGATGTGTGCAAGAGACTGTGGGCCACATGGGGCCAGCCTACCATAGATCTCTTCGCAACCTCGATGACCAAGAGGCTCCCAATATATTGCTCACCAATCCCGGACCCACCAGCAGTTCATATAGATGCCTTTCTCCTAGATTGGTCACATCTAGACCTATATGCATTCCCCCCGTTCAAGATTGTCAACAAGGTACTGCAGAAGTTCGCCTCTCACGAAGGGACAAGGTTGACGTTAGTTGCTCCCCTCTGGCCCGCGAGAGAATGGTTCACCGAGGTACTTCGATGGCTAGTGGACGTTCCCAGAACTCTTCCTCTAAGGGTGGACCTTCTACGTCAGCCACACGTAAAGAAGGTACACCAAGGCCTCCACGCTCTTCGTCTGACTGCCTTCAGACTATCGAAAGACTCTCGAGAGCTAGAGGCTTTTCAAAGGAGGCAGCCAGGGCGATTGCTAGAGCAAGGAGGACATCCACTCTTAGAGTCTACCAATCGAAGTGGGAAGTCTTCCGAAACTGGTGCAAGTCAGTATCAGTATCCTCGACCAGTACCTCTGTAACTCAAATAGCTGACTTCCTTTTATACCTGAGGAAAGAAAGATCTCTTTCAGCTCCCACTATCAAGGGTTACAGAAGCATGTTGGCATCAGTCTTCCGTCACAGAGGCTTAGATCTTTCCAACAACAAAGATCTACAGGACCTCCTTAAGTCTTTTGAGACCACGAAGGAGCGTCGTTTGGCTACACCTGGTTGGAATTTAGACCTGGTACTAAGATTCCTCATGTCAGAAAGGTTCGAGCCGCTACAATCAGCCTCCTTTAAAGATCTCACTTTAAAGACTCTTTTCCTGGTTTGCTTAGCCACAGCTAAAAGAGTCAGTGAGATTCACGCCTTCAGCAGGAACATCGGATTTTCATCTGAAACGGCTACATGTTCTTTACAACTTGGTTTTCTAGCCAAAAACGAGCTACCTTCTCGTCCTTGGCCGAAATCGTTCGATATTCCAAGCCTTTCAAATATGGTTGGAAATGAACTAGAAAGAGTCTTATGCCCTGTTAGAGCTCTTAAGTTCTATTTAAGACGAACTAAACCTTTACGAGGACAGTCAGAAGCTTTATGGTGTTCTGTTAAGAAACCATCTTTGCCTATGTCAAAGAATGCTTTATCCTATTTTATCAGACTGTTAATACGAGAAGCTCATTCCCATCTGAGTGAGGAAGCCCAAGCTTTGCTGAAGGTAAGGACACATGAAGTTAGAGCTGTCGCAACTTCAGTGGCCTTTAAACAAAATAGATCTCTGCGAAGTATAATGGACGCAACCTATTGGAGAAGCAAGTCAGTGTTCGCGTCTTTTTATCTTAAAGATGTCCAGTCTCTTTACGAGAACTGCTGCACCCTGGGACCATTCGTAGCAGCGAGTGCAGTAGTGAGTGAGGGCTCAACCACTACATTCCCCTAATTCCATAACCTTTTTAATCTTTCTCTTGAAATGTTTTTATTGTTGTTTTTGGGTTGTCCGGAAGGCTAAGAAGCCTTTCGCATCCTGGTTGATTTGGCGGGTGGTCAAATTCTTTTCTTGAGAAGCGCCTAGATTAGAGGTTTTGATGAGGTCCTGTAGTATGGGTTGCAACCCTTCATACTTCAGATCCTAGGGGTCGCTCAGCATCCTAAGAGGATCGCGAGGCTCCGTAAGGAAGACGTACTTAAAAAGGCAGAGTAATTGTTCAAGTCAACTTCCTTACCAGGTACTTATTTATTTTATGTTTGTTATTTTGATAACTGCTAAAATGAAATAAAAAATCCTTAGCTCATAATAATGTAAACATTTATTGCTGGTCTCTACCCACCCCCCTGGGTGTGAATCAGCTTATATAATCACCGGCTAAGTTAAATATTGAAAAATGTTATTTTGATAATAAAATAAATTTTTGAATATACTTACCCGGTGATTATATATTAAAGGACCCTCCCTTCCTCCCCAATAGAGACGCAGTGGACCGAGGAGAAAATTGAGTTCTTTGTTTACAATGAGTACTGAGTACCTGCACGACAGATGGCGCTGTTGAAGTACACCCCCTACCTGCATAGCGATCGCTGGCGGATTTTTTACGTAGAGTTTTCTGTCGAGCAGCAGAGCTGCAGCTTATATAATCACCGGGTAAGTATATTCAAAAATTTATTTTATTATCAAAATAACATATTACTTCCAAATTTGTTATTTCTAAATTGAATACTCTCCACATAGCTCATTAGGTGAAAGTTTTAAATTTTTTTAATAGCTAGTAGAGCCTCCTATTATTTTTACACATTTGTCTAAAGCTTAATGTTTAGTATATGACTGTAATTTATTATGTTATATGAGTGGCCACATTACTTGACCATAGTTTAGTGAGTATGATTAGTATCTCTTGTTGTTAGTCCAAGTGGCATTCAATTATTCAAAGATAGGGTTTTACATTTGCTTTAGTTTATGGTGACGTTAGAAAAAAGAAAGAAATCTAACCCTTTGAATTCCTTAACATGTATTTTAAATCTGGTGTGGGTACTTTTTTAGTGACGCATATAATTTAAAAAGAAAAATGTATGTAAAACTATATCATTAAGGGCAAAGAAATGTTTTCAGTGATACGATGAATTTTCTTTTTCAATATTAATCTTACCCGATAATCATGTAGCTGTCAACTCCGTTGCCCGACAGAATTCTACGGAAGGGATACGCCAGCGATCGCTATACAAGAGGGGGGTGTACTCACCAGCGCCACCTGTGGCCAGGTACTGCAGTACTTCTTGTTGACACCACCTCAATTTTTCCTCTGTCGTGCCTCCGGCTAGACCTACATGGATACGCTGTTGATTCTGGAGTTTTTTGCTCACGATTTGGTGATGTATTTGCTCTAGAGTTTAGCTTTTGCTATTCAGGAAGTTTTATCATTAGCTTAGCTAGCTTTTGGAATTAATTTGATTAATTATGGTGACGAAGAAAGTATGAACTCTCTTTCACTTTTAAATGGCCGACCCTTCCCTTAGACAGAAGTGTTGGTGTCTAAGAGAGTATAGACTCTCTTTCTTAATTTTGCTTAACAAAAGTTATAGATTTATTTTATATCTCTCCGCCTTTTATAGGCCTCTTCGATTAACTTCCTTTTATTATAAACTTATTAAAATTAATTTTTATATTTGTTTATATTCGACCTTTCCTAATAGTAGGCGGTCTTTTCTTGGTACCGAAGTTAATTAACATTGAGCCCGTCATTTCGGTTTTACCTGTTAACATATTATGCTATTTTAATGTTTTTGAAAGAATTTCTTTGATAGTCTCGTACTGTTTTCAAAGTTGAACTAACGTTTTGTTTTGTCTCTGCAGTTGTTGACGTTCAGAACGTTCAACTTGCGCTCTATCGTTACGATAGAGAGAGAATTTTCACGGTGTCACGTTGCAGTAAGAGTAAACCGTTTCTAGCGTTTTGTTCATTCTTTCTTAGCTTAATGGTTTTAATTCTAATAAAGGAACTTTTTATTTGGGAAATCTTTCAGTTTTTTTCCTTTAACAATAATATATTTTAACGATTTATATGATTGGGCTCTTCTCTCAGGTTCTAAGTCAAGAGAGAGAGAGAGAGAGATAGAGACGGAGGGAGAGAGAGGAGGATAAACGTTTCGTTCAAGCGAGTAACGTTGTTATCGTTTTTGCTCTTCTCCCTAGTCTCTTTAGGGGAAGAAGGTAAACGTTTCTAGAGTTTTATTCTTGTTCTCAAGCTTTATGCGGTGAGAGATTTTAAATGTAGTTTATTTGATCTAGTGTTTAGTCTCTTTCCAGCCACTGAATTATTTATCTTTCATTAGATTTTTCTGTTACATTGTAATTCTGTTTTCGCAATTACTAACTTTTAAGGAAGGATAGAATTGCGTGTTTCAGGTACAAACCACTTAAAGTTTCGAGTTCAGTGAAATAAGTGCAAACAGAAAATCAAAAGTGATAAGTGATAAGCGCTAAGTGTTACAGTGTTGCGTTCGAGGGTTCGTCTGTTCGTGCCAGTTGTTCGCCTAGTCTGGGACCTCTTACAAGCTCCCAAGCCCAGGGGAGAAGTAATGTCGAAGGACTTATGGGTTCAGCAGGCCTTGATCGACGAACAGACGTTTTCCCTCCGTGGTTTCGGGTGTATCTACACACGTTGCCGACGTGATCACCCCACCCACACAAAGACGAGAGAGCCCTTTTATTCCTCGTCTGCGGAAGAGGTTTCTCGCAGAAACCATGGACCAAATCTTGCAGCTTTTAAGTGCAAGTCGGTCCCTTCCGCACAAGTCCAACTCCTAGGTGTAGCCATTAGCCCTGGGTCAGTTCGGACTTGCTGCAGTACGACAACTGCACACCTCCCAGAGAGGCAAGGTGGTATCGCAACAGGCAGTAGCTCCGTCTGTTGCCGCACCAGCTGTTTTAGACCCTCAGTCTCAACGGACAGTAGCTCCGTTTGTTGTTGTCTTTCTTAAACTCTAGTGGTCTTTGCTGCAGACAATGCAGTCTCAGCTTGCGGTGTTGATGCAGGAGTTTCAGGCAGAGAAGGTTAATACACCTCCTCCTGCGAACGCTCCTCCTCCTCTGCGCAGTACAATCTGCCAGACGTACGAAGTTGAGGTTCCTCAAGCTACCTCCATGCGTGAGCTACCGCTTTGGGAGTTGCCAGTTACCAGCGTTGTGCAGCAACCTCCACCTTCCTTAAGGCAACCTCAACAATGGGAACAAGAGTCTTATGCCTTACAACCTCCTCTTCCTTTGAGGCAAGAGTTTCTTGCAGTTAGACCTTCTTCGAGGCAGCAACCTCTTGAGGTACGACAACCTCTACCATCCTTGAGCCAGCCACCTCAGCTCTCGCAGCTGCTACCTCCACTTTCCTCAAGGCGAGAACCTCAACTCTCGAGGCTAGCACCTCAAGAACCTCAACTCGTGAGACAGGAACTGCGTTCTGCGCAGCCGCTACCTCAACTCTCGCAGCTCACACCTCAAGAACCTCAACTCGTGAGACAAGAGCCTCTCTCTGCGCAGCCACCTCAACCCTTGAGGCAAGCGCAACTCTTGAGGCAGGAACCTCATGCTATGAGTCAGCCACCTCAACGCATGCATCTGCCACTTTCTCCTCAGCTTGAGCCTCTTCCCATTCAACTTTGAAATAACAAATGACAATAATAACACCTCATTACTTTCATAACTTGCATTTGTAAAACATATACATGTATGCCTACACAAACATTATGATAATGGAGGTTATTCGTATTACTTTAAAAAAAAAAAAAAAAAAAATATATATATGTATTCCTTGCAATATATTTTTAACAAAATCGCAAAAATATGGCAAAAATATCTTCAAAACAAAATGAATCATGAGTTATGAATGTAATGTAAATATTATGTTGATATTAAAACCCCATGCAAGCATGCATGAAGTAATGCAGTGTTGCCAACAGGGCGAGTTTCCCTTTCCTGAGGTGAAGTAGATTATAGTACGTATATTTAGTGCAGCTTAATTCTACGATTATCATGCCGGCTATCAAATTCATCAACAAAACAGTCTAAATCAATTCCCTCGGCACGTGCACTTTCAATGGACAGTAATGCGATATTACTCAATCTAGCACTGGTCATGGAATTTCTGAGAAATGTTACACGCCATGCAACATGCTCTGCTTACCTTACAGCATGCTCTACATACAGCATACTCTGCATACAGCATGCTCTGCATACCTTACCGCATGCTTCTCAGTCACACATCTTTGGTTGTTGCCAACTCACTAGACTGTCAAGCAGTTTCATAACGTTGCCTTCTAGTCTGCTGCTTTTGCACCAGTGAAACCCTCACTGAGAGAACTTAGCTTTTCTCGGATATGGTCCCTGTAGATGAGAAAGTGCTTTTCTCCCTCCTTCTGATATTCCCTTGAGGACTCTGTCATTTGGAGAGGAGCCTTTAGCTGCGTAGCCTCCTATGGACTTTTATTTAAGCATAACATGCTTCCAGGGAAGGTAATGGTTCCACTTCAGTCGCTAACCCCGTCTGTTACCACACCTGCTCCCATAGACCTTGAGCTGTGTTGCAAGACATGCAGTCCAAGCTTAGTCCTTGTTAGAGGATTTTTTGTTTACGGAGTCAGTGTGTCACTGGGAAGACGTTCAACAACCAGCAGAAGTGACTTGTTGTGACGCAGTGCGGCAACCTCAGCAACCCGATAAGGAGTTGTCTGTACGACCCAGACAGTCTAGACAGCTTCGGGTTGTCACTGTACTTCCTCGCTTCCCCATGGTTGACAGTTCACAGACTGTGCAGCAGTACCATGATCTTGTGTCCGGCTCCGTCAGACGACTGGCTTTTAAGAGCTCCCACAAGTCGTCGCTGTCTGGAGATTCTCAGATGGACTATGGATCTGACCAAGGAACTGGGCCTCCTGGTCAATTTTGAGGAGTCCCAGCTCGTCCCATCCCAGACCATTGTCTACCTGGGTATGGATCTTCAGAGTCGAGCTTTTCGGGCTTTTCCGTCGGCCCCAAGGATCTTCCAAGCCCTAGAATGCATCCAGAGCATGCTGAGAAGGAACCGATGCTCAGTCAGGTAGTGGATGAGTCTAACAGGGACACTTTCATCGCTGGCCCTGTTCATCGTGTTAGGGAGACTCCACCTCCGCCCCCTTCAGTATCATCTAGCTGCTCACTGGATAAAGGACATGACGCTAGAGACGGTCTCAGTTCCTGTTTCCGAAGAGAGGAGGTCTACTCTCGCGTGGTGTAAGAACAGCTTTCTTCTCAAGGAAGTCTACCTTTGGCTGTTCAGAAACCCGACCGCCGTCTCCTCTCGGACGCATCAGACACGGGCTGGGGTGCGACTTTGGACGGACAGGAATGCTCGGGAACATGGAATCAGGAGCAAAGGACACTTCACATCATTTGCAAGGAGTTGTTGGCGGTTCTTCTGGCCTTGATAAACTTCAAGTCCCTCCAGCTTAACAAGGTGGTGGAGGTGGACTCTGACAACACCACAGCCCTGGCTTACATCTCCAAGCAGGGAGGGACTCTTTCGTGGAAGTTGTTCTAGATCGCAAGGGACCTCCTCATCTGGTCAAAAGATCGAAAGCTCACGCTGGTAACGAGGTTCATTCAGGGCGATATGAATGTCATGGCAGATCGCCTCAGCCGGAAGGGTCAGGTCATCCCCACAGAGTGGACCCTTCACAAGAATGTTTGCAGCAGACTTTGGGCCTTGTGGGGTCAGCCAACCATAGATCTGTTCGCTACCTCGATAACCTAGAGACTCCTGTTGTATTGTTCTCCGATTCCAGACCCAGCAGCAGTTCACGTGGATGCTTTTCTGCTGGATTGGTCCCATCTCGACCTGTATGCATTCCCGCCGTTCAAGATTGTCAACAGGGTACTTCAGAAGTTCTCCTCTCGCAAAGGGACACGGCTGACGTTGGTTGGCTCCGCTCTGGCCCGCGAGAGAATGGTTCATAGAGGTACTGCAATGGCTGGTCGATATTCCCAGGACTCTTCCTCTAGGAGTGAACCTTCTACGTCTACCTCACGTAAAAAAGGTACACCCAAACCTCCACGCTCTTCGTCTGACTGCCTTCAGACTTTCGAAAGACTCTCAAGAGCTAGGGGCTTTTCGAAGGAGGCAGCCAGAGCGATTGCCAGAGCAAGGAGAACATCCACTCTCAGAGTCTATCAGTCTCAAGGGGAAGTCTTCCGAAGCTGGTACAAGACCAATGCAGTTTCCTCAACCAGTACCACTGTAACCCAGATTGCTGACTTCCTGTTACATCTAAGGAAAGTAAGATCCCTTTCAGCTCCTACGATCAAGGGTTACAGAAGTATGTTGGCAGCGGTTTTCCGCCACAGAGGCTTGGATCTTTCCACCAACAAAGATCTACAGGACCTCCCTAGGTCTTTTGAGACCTCAAAGGAACGTCGGTTGTCCACTCCAGGCTGGAATCTAGACGTGGTCCTAAGGTTCCTTATGTCATCAAGATTTGAACCTCTCCAATCAGCCTCTTTTTAGGACCTCACATTAAAAACTCTTTTCCTCGTGTGCTTGACAACAGCTAAAAGAGTAAGTGAGATCCACGCCTTCAGCAGGATCATAGTTTTCACATCTGAAACGGCTACATGTTCCTTGCAGCTCGGTTTTTGCTAAACGAGCTTCTTTCACGTCCTTGGCCTAAGTCGTTCGAGATCCCAAGCCTGTCCAACTTGGTGGGGAATGAACTGGAGAGAGTACTTTGCCCAGTTAGAGCTCTTAGGTACTATCTAAAAAGGTCTTAACCTTTACGAGGACAATCAGAAGCCTTATGGTGTGCTATCAAGAAGCCTTCTTTTCCAAGGTCTAAGAACGCAGTTTCTTACTATTCAGGCTTCTGATTAGGGAAGCACATTCTCATCTGAAGGAAGAAGACCTTGCTTTGCTGAAGGTAAGGACACATGAAGTGATAGCTGTGGCTACTTCAGTGGCCTTCAAACAGAACCGTTCTCTGCAGAGTGTTATGGATGCAACCTATTGGAGAAGCAAGTCAGTGTTCGCATCATTCTATCTCAAAGATGTCCAGTCTCCTTACGAGTACTGCTACACCCTGGGACCATTCGTAGCAACGAATGCAGTAGTAGGCGGGGGCTCAGCCACTACATTCCCATAATCCCATAACCTTTTAACCTTTCTCTTGAATACTTTTTATGGGTTGTACGGTCGGCTAAGAAGCCTTCCACATCCTTGTTGATTTGGCGGGTGGTCAATTCTTTCTTGAGAAGCGCCGAGGTTAAAGGTTGTGATGAGGTCCTTTAGTATGGGTTGCAGCCCTTGATACTTCAGCACCTTAGAGTTGTTCAGCCTCCTAAGAGGAACGCTGTGCTCAGTAAGGAAGACGAACTTATTAAAGGCAGAGTAATGGCTCAAGTCGACTTCCTTACCAGGTACTTATAATTTCATTGTTATTTTGAATAACTGATAATATGAAATACGGGATACTTAGCTTCTTGATATACATGTACACTGGTTTTCACCCACCTCCCTGGGTGTGAATCAGCTACATGATTATCGGGTAAGATTAATATTGAAAAATGTTATTTTCATTAGTAAAATAAATTTTTGAATATACTTACCCGATAATCATGATTTAATTGGCCCACCCTTCCTCCCCATAGAACCAGTGGACTGAGGAAAAATTGAGGTGGTGTCAACAAGAAGTACTGCAGTACCTGGCCACAGGTGGCGCTGGTGAGTACACCCCCCTCTTGTATAGCGATCGCTGGCGTATCCCTTCCGTAGAATTCTGTCGGGCAACGGAGTTGACAGCTACATGATTATCGGGTAAGTATATTCAAAAATTTATTTTACTAATGAAAATAACATTTTTCTAAATTCATAGTGCCAATAGTTTTTTGTGATAAGATTAGTTAAGCAAGACTTCCAGAAAAATGGCACAGGAATTGAGTGAAAATTTAATTAACTCTGAGATGGGGTCAAAAGGGTAAAAAATATTTTAATTATTTTTTAAAGCATCAATTTTGTTTATTAGATAATTGTTGTCTACTTTGCTAGGGAGGAAAAGTACAGGGTCTCCCAAAGAAGGATTGTTATATTTGCACAATATTGCTTATATTCATGGGAAGTTTCTATGACAACTGTAAGCCTGTGAAGATATTTACCTAGAGATGTTGTAAATGGTAATTGTAGTTTATTTTAAGAATATCAAACCCTCATATGGTTGAATTTATTTGCAGAAGAAGAAATCAAGAGGCTCAAAAGACAAGTAATAGATCTGAAGCACATGAATGCCTTACTTGTTAAGCTTGTGCAAGAAACTGGTCTCAAAGTTGAATCCAGAAATGAAGGCCGAGAAATTCTCTGCACCTTTCCAGGTAGATCGTTGTACTGTTAAGGCTTTTCATCTAGGAAGTACCAATGAGTTTTTAGGGGCCATTACAATTTTTAATAATCTTTGCTGTAAACTTAGTTTATCAAGAAACTATGTTATTCCATGGTAGCATTGAAAAAATGTTGATTTTATAAGCAATTTTTATCTTTTCTTATTCATCTTCCACTGATAAAATGTGTTTGTTCCGATACTATATAAACCATTTCGCTCTTTATAGGGAGTATACTTTCTGCGAAGCTGGAAACTAGCCATAATACTTTACGCGACGTATAACTACCAACTGTTAGTTTGTGGGGATAGCGGGTAGTACTGGCTACCCCGCTCACACAGACCTGTGCTATATCGCCACTATTGCTTTTGGCTGGGGGAAGTGAAGATGTTCCATTTTCTCTCCCTATTAACAGGCTGACTTTGAATTTTCTTGTTTGAGAGTTCTTGGATTTCGGGGTTCCCGTCTTGCGGGCTTGCCCGACCTTGAAGGTTGCCAATACGGCACCTTCTTTTGGATTTTGAGACTGTTCCACATTCACTTCATCTTGCATGCATAGACTCTCTTGCTCGCAGGCCTCTCCTTGTATTGAGTGTTGGGAGGGACCATCCTCCTAGTGGGTGAGATTGGTAGACGGCGGAAAGAGAAGTCTAGTGGGGTTCTTCTCCTTCTGAGTCTTCCTTGAAGGAGAAGAAACCCCGACCTCCTTCTCCGTCGGCTCGATCCCTCCACTCCGACTCTGCTCGCTCGTTATCCTCCGGAGGATTGTTGAGTAAGAGTAATGTCCGCTGTGGAGGTAATACATTGATAGAGCACTTGCGATCCCAGGACAACCCTTAGGTGCGGACACCGTCGCTTTCCTTAGTAAAGCAACGGCGTCCACCACCGGGGCTGTCTCTCTCATTTGCCTTCTGTAGGGCTTTCGGTTCTCCCCCACTAAGGAATGGATTTTTAAGAGTACTACATTTAAGGGCAGAGTGGGAGTGCATATCTACCTCCCTAAGAATTAAGCATGGTTATCCTTTCCAAGAATCTAGAGGTAATGCTCCAACAGTTTTTTCATGTTCCTACAGCTCCAGTGTACAAACGGGAGTAATGGCAACTAATACTCCTCGGAGTTACCAATCAGGGTTTTTTCCCTCGTTCCTCCTAATACTGGAATAAGAGGGTGACTCAGAAGCTGCTTGAACAAAAGCATCTTCAACTAGTGCTCCTTGGAGTTATCATTCAGAGTTTTCTCCCTCATTCCTCTTAATGCTGGAGTATGAGGATAACCCAGAAACTGGCTTCTGCTACGTTTCACAGGCAGCTCTTGATGCTGACCTTCAACTTAAGCTCAGCTTGTTGACAAGAAGCAGAACGCTGTCTGGTGGTCAGCTTCCAGGTGTTGGAGAACATTCCCTTCCGAGGGAGAGTTACTTTTCACCAGCCACTGTCCAGCAATCTTCCCGCTTGTGGGGAGAATTGCCGACAGCAGCAACAGGGCCTAGTCGCCTTTCCTGCCTGTCTTGAGTGGTTGTCCCTCAGGGGTTTTCCTCAGGCAAGAATTGGATTTCATGCCCCACTCTTGCTCTTTGGAGCTTGGTAATGAGGGAGTTAGGTGACTGCTTGCAGTTCCTGCACATCGCTGTCATACCCTCAGGGTACAAAACGAGTCTCCTGAACATTTTTCCCCTTGGGCTTCTTTACTGCAAATAGTGATGCCTGCTGCTGCCACTCCCATTGACGAGTCTGATAGGCTTTATCTCTTAAGGGCTATTGCTGACATCATGCCTTTGGACACAACAATACTCTTAGAGCATTTTGAGGCCAGGCCCCTTTGGTTTCTACCATTTATGGGGAGAAACTACTTGTAGGCTATAACTCTTCAGGGTTATTGCCTATATCATGCCTCTTAGGCACAACAAGCGAGGCCCAGCCCTTCGGGACCTGAGCCTAATGGTTTCACCCTCCTACAAGGGAGAAACTGCTGCTGTTCAAGTCCAGCACAGCCTTTTTCATTCCCTTCCGAAGTGATGACATAGGGCTACTCGCCAACCCCTTGTGGGGGTAGGATAAGCATGAGTACAGTACTTCGCAAAGACCTTAGATTTGTAGAGAAGTCATGCGTAGGTAGGTGGGGGAGTTCTTCAGTATGAAAAAGGTCTGCGAACAACCCAGGATGCTTGCCTTAGTACCTGTTGTGAGTTTGCGAGACTCTACTTACCAGGTCGCATGGTACTGCACCCTTATGAGGGAAAGTTTGGTATTTCCAACAGTGCGTTAACACACAAAACCTTTTTTCAGTCTTAGTCATGCCACATAATGCAGGAGTATATTAGACTACTCGACAGATCTCCTCTGGGAGTGATGAGTGTTCATCTCTTGTATGAATGAACAAACTGTCGCGGTTCAAATGCTGAATGCAGGCAACACCTCTATTCCATGAGAGAAGCCATCCAAACACTAATCGTTAGCGATGAGTACAGGTGAGTTCCTCTCACAGACAAGGTTTGCGCAACTGCAGTTGCTCGCCAGCACCCCCCTTAGTGAGGCTCTAGCACCAACTACTGTACTTTAGTTGCACATGTGGTCTTGCCTTTACGATTGCAAGGAGGTGTGTATCTGCGGCAATACAATCCTCCCTGGGTTTTTTGCTTGCGGTTGCTGCACCCCTCCGTGCTCCGTAGTACACCAAGTCTCGTGAGACAATCTCTGACTACTCCTCCCTATGGGATAGAGAACTTTTCATAACCCTCACATTGTGCTGGCCTCCGATCCCTTGTGATCTCTGCCTCACCCCATCATGCCCTCAGGGCACAATGGTCTTGTGAGACATAACCCTTTGAGGTTATTCCCTGAAGCCTCTATTTTCAATGGGATGGAATCAGCTTATGCTTACGTTTATGAATGATTGCAAACAATTAGTTGTTTGCCTGCAGGTACACTTGTCCCGCCCACGAGGCGGATGGGCAAGTGCCTACCACCAACAAAGGTTTGAACTATGATCGCTTTGCTAGCTGTATGTGCTCCTCGTAGGCATACGCACGCCCACGAACATGTTCACAATGCTTCAGCTAGTCAACCATCATTTTCTTTTGAGTAGTGATGTTGCGGTCCATCGCACACACAGTGTTCTCGCAAGCAACCCCATTAGCTGCCTCAGGGGTGCTCAGAACATGAAAACGTGTTCACAATGCTGAAGCTTGTGTACAAGCACTTACCCTGAGCAAGGAAGTTAGGACTTGACACACCCACATGCGGGCAAACAAGCTAGCGCTGCCGACAAAGGTTGTTTGCTTTGCCAGTTGCATGCACTACCCTCGCGGCCAAATGCACGCTCCTGAGGAGTTGCAAGGACTCCTACCTTGACATAGGTAATCTGCCCTCTAGGGGGGACCTCCTTCATCTCTGTCATGAGGGAGGAGGTGGTCTTGTTTCCAAACATTTATCTATGTTTTCCAATCAAGTATCAGCCGCAAAGAACCATTCGGTTGCACCTGGATCTTCGTTTTGCAATGCAGTACCCATCACAGGGTATTTCTGCCGTAAGATCGGAGGAAACTTTCCATATACAGTCATATCACTCTTCACGAAAGACACTTCTTACGAAATTTTCAGTCTTGGCCTCTCACCGTCGTGTCCATAGGGCACGGCAAAACTTTCAGTTTTTTCAAGCTGGAATTTTTGGGTTCCCCACTGAGGGATCTTTTCCCCCTGGGGATAGATCCCATCTTTCCTGGCATGCTCGTGCACACGGAATTGCAACTTATCTTTAGTGACTCCTAATGCTTGATTGCTAAAGGCTACTCATCAAGCTCCCGCTGGAACACTGGCGAGTGCTCGTGCTTTAGGCACCCCTTTTAGAGGTCCCCTGACATCAGAACACTTATGCACTCCCCTTTCTGTCTGAGGAGTACAATACACTCATTCATAAAAGAGCATCGACCGAGCGATCTATGACCTTGATAGTGCCACAGTCACAATAGGCAGAATTGCAACTAGATCTATTCTTACCGGCAGAGATATTAAGAGAAATCTTCTCTCTTTTCCAGGGCTACTCAGACAGAATTTTCTCCTCATACAGAGTTTTGAGCGTACCTGTCCTAAGCTAGAAGTCAGACTTCCTTGGAATATAGTCCACATGCTATGATATCTAAAAGGAGCTCTTTTTGAACCAGTGCGTCAGTCATAAGACTGTAACTTGACACTTAAGTCAGTCTTCCTTCTTGCTCTCGTTTCAGCAAAGAGTGTCAGCAAGTTGCATGGTCTTTCCTACGTCGTACATTCTAGAGGATGGGGACAGGTAACGCTCGGCTTCGTCCATGGGTTTGTTGCTAAGACTCAAAATCCAGCTATAGAGGTCCCAAGGTGTGGTCCCTTCTGGATAGAGTCTTCGTTCTATATCAGATCATCCAGATCAAAGGTTACTATGCCCTACGGGGGCCCTGAGGTTTTATTTCAAAATACAGTAACCTCACAACCTCATCCACATGTTATCAAAGTGTTTGTCAGCAAGGGCAGGTTCAAAAGTAGAGTCACAAGGAATGTGATCTCTTAGATTTGACAGGTAATAGATCACGCCTTGAATTCTGACTCTCCCTCACAAGGGGGTAGACCCAGAGCTCATAATGCTAGGGGTAGTAACACGTCCCTAGCATTTAAAAAGAACTACAGTACCTACTCTGTGACACAGGTACCTGAACATGGTGTGTTGGAGTGTGTCTTACGACCTTTACAGCCCGCTACCTGCAAAACGTAACTCACAGGAACCTGGAAACCTCCTCCTTTGGTCCTGTGGTGGCTGCACAACATATGGTCTAAACACCTCAATGTCCCTTTTTGGACAAGTCGCAGGTGGTTTAGGGCAAACATTACCGAGGGTTAGTCTGGGATGAAGGACAAGTGACGGGCCTCCTCTTTCTTTCATTTTCCCCTCTTTGGGTACAGCACCTTCGGTACGCTGCAAACTGGCCTCCTCCGTCTGCAGGTTTGAACCATTTTCCTTGTATAACCTCATAGTTTATATATTTGTTGTGTCCCCATTCCCCTAGCAAGGGAGGAATTGGACAATGTCCAATAGTAAGGTCACATTGCTTAGTTATCACACAATCACACGGATTGCCCAGGCCACTACTGTATCTTGTGCATATGCACGAGAATTTAGTAGGGTGTCAGGATGTTCCACCATAAAGCTTGTGTGAAGCCCAAAGCTCTTCTATACTTTATTCTTTACTTCCCTCGTTCACCTTCCTAACTAGACTGTTTTTACAGTTGTGACCCTAAGTCTTGAAGAAATTCACTTTTCCAACAAGGGATAGAAGTTGGTTTGCACTACTACTACTACTACTACTACTACTACTACTACTACTACTACTACTACTATTAATCAAAACCCAGCCAGTTGGTTAGGACCTCTGCACACTTAAGGGTGAGTTTTTCCCTATAAAGTGTGAAATGGTTTGTATAGTGTGTTGGAACAAGTGACGAATTTGGAAGTAATTTTTAATTTTCATAACGGTACAAACCTTGAGCTCTTTATACAGATTTGTCCTGCCATCATCTATCCCCTTGCAAGTCCTGCCTGCAATCAAAAGGGGCGATATAGCTCAGGTGTGTGTATGATTGGGGTAACCGGTACTACCCCCCCCCCACCCCGCTAACTAGTGGTGTGTAGTTATGCCTTGCTTAAAGTTTTATGGCTAGTGTACTGCATGCATTTTATACACACTCTTGTACTGTAACTGTTTTGCTTTTTGTCTTATCACTCGCTCTCCACATCAGTGCACACATGGATGCCTACACCCACCTCCACGTTGTACCTGTAAGTTTTCCGTCCAGAACTTCTTCAAACGTCCACAGTTCCTTCCAAACATGGTACAGTACTTTATTTATCACCATATCAAGATGATAGGGCTCCCAGTTTTCGCCAGATTCAGGCGTCTGGCAACGGATTGTATGGCAGCCGCTAAATAAATGTTTGCCGAAATGGAAGAAATGGGCCTTTACCAAAAGGCCTCAAGCCCATGGTCATCATCCTTATACATTATCTTGAAGAAAGATGGCTCTCTGCATCTGTGTGGGGACTTCAGGCTCCTGAACATGCGGACAGAACCGGATCACTACCCCCTCCTAAACATCGCTGATGTGACCTCCTACATGCAGAAAGTGAAGGTTTTCTCCACGCTTGACCTCCTCAAGGGGTACTATCAGGTGCCCATGAACCCAGAAGACATCCCCAAGACCGCCATCACCACCCCCTTCGGTATATACATCTTCAATTACTAATGTTTTAGCCTTCGTAATGCTGTGGCCACTTTTCAACGTCTCATGGATGGCTTGTTGGGGGACCTCCCCTTCTGTGTATGATACGTAGACGACATACTTGTGTTCTCCTCCTTCAAAGAGGAACACTTCCATCACCTATGCATCGTGCTCGACTGCCTACAACAGAACGGCCTTGTAGTCTAGTCTGACAAGTGTACCTTTGACGCCAACGAAGTATTGTTCTTAGGGCACAGCATCACGCCTGAAGGAGGTCACCCCCTCCCTGAGAAGGTAGCAGCCGTTCAGAACTTTCCCACGCCCTCAACCGTCAAAGCGCTACAAGAATTCAATGGGCATTATCAACTATTATCACCGTTTCCTCCCTTTATCGCTGTCACTCTTATCCCCCTCTGTGCCTCCCTCAAGGGCAAGCCAAAAGACCTGAAGTGGGTCCCCTTCAAGAAGCGGCCTTCTGCAATGCAAAGAATGCATATTAACTGCTGCTCCTCCCACTTTTCCTGTGCCACATGCACCTTCCAGCGACATCGCTATTGGTGCAGTACTCGAGCAGGTGGTTAACGGCTTGCCCCGCCCATTGGCCTTCTTCAGTAGAAAACTGTCCAAGGTGGAATCCGGCTACTCTACCTTCAACGCGAATTCTGGCGGTATGCTTGGCTTTTCGTCACTTCCACCAATGCTTGGAAGGTACGCCCTCTGTCATTCGCACTAACCACATGCCTCTGGTCCACGCCTTCACTCAACAATCCGATGCCTGGTCCACCCATCAACACTGACATCTCTCTGCCATGGCTAAATATAATCGCACCCTTCAACACATCTCTGGGAAAATGAATCCTGGTGCCAATGTCCTGTCAAAAAACACATTAGCTGCCATTCACTTAGGATTGAATTACAATGCCTAGGCAGAAGCCCAGCAGAATGATTAAGAGTACCAAGCATGTAGGACATCCTACACATCCCTCCGTTTGGAAGATGTCGCCCTTAACGACTCCCAATGCCACTCTTCTCTGACATTAGTACTGGTAGACCTAGACCGTAGATACCTGCTCTCATGCGCTGATAGGTGTTTGATTTCATTCATGGCCTTTCACATCCTTCGCGCCGATCTACTTCACAGCCATTGAAGACGAAGTTTATTTGGCATGGCATCACTAAGGATGCTGAGGATTGGGTCCTCGCCTGTTCTTCATGCCAAACTTCAAAAGTACATCGACACATGGATTCAGGAGTGGGCACCTTTCCTTAACCTCACCGTCATTTTTCCCACATTCATGTCGACGAAGTAGGGCCCCTACCAACATCACACTGACATGGTTACCTGTTTACCGTTATCGACCGCTCCACTTGTTGGCCTGAATCCATATCCATGGAAACTGCAATGTTCACCTCATGTACATCTTCCTAACTCTCAGGATGGATAATGAGATTTGGCATGCCTGAGCATAATATTTCTGACAGGGAAACCACTTTCACCTTTCAATTGTGGACATCATTAGAAAATCTCCTGGGAATCACCCTACATCAGACAACCGCCTTCAACCCTGCTGCCAACGGAATGGTTGATTCTTCCCTTGGTAACTTTTGGGACTAAGGACTAATCCTAAAGATGCCCTGGATGTCTCGTCTCGTCAGCTAAAAGGGTGCATAGCGACCTGTTGGTTGTCCCTGCCAAATTTTTCCATTTGCAACCTCCTCCGACAATATCCAACGCCTACGTCACATTGTGGGAAAATTTACTCTTTGCCGCCAGACTTACAAGCCCCCAGTTAAACAACACATACAGACAGATCTGCACTTGGCAATGCACGTTTTCCTGCGCAACAAGACTAGCAAGCCACCGGTAACTTCCCCCCATAACGGGCCCTTTCCTTGTGATAAATCATACACCAAAGGCTTTCTTCGTGAACATTCGTGGCAAAGAAGACTGTGTCTCCAATGATTGCCTATAGCCTGCATTCAGTATCTCCTGCCAAGATGAACCCCCCCCCCCCCCATAGTATGCCTCTCAAGAGCAGGGTATCCTGTTTCACATGTACAGTACTGTACTGTCATTTTTAAGGCGGGAGCGATGTATCGCACGTGTTTTATACACGTTCGTACACAGTAACGGTTTTGCTTTGTATCTGATCACTTGCTCTTCTCTGCACTGTTAATAAACCAACCTGTTTAACCCTGATAACTTATGTTTAATTTTGTTTGAAATTTTCTGACGTCCTTGCTCGCAAGTCCTGGCATTTAAGTTTGATGTCTCATTAATAAATTTTAGTTGCATTCACCTCGCCTCTCTGTTATCACCTACCTTGAGCCTCGCACACTAATTTCCAACTTTACCTAAAGTATATTCCCTATAAAGAGCTCAAGGTTTAAATCATTAGGAAAAATACAAATTACTCCCAAATTTGTCATATTTCATTATGGAGAAATTCTATTTTTGAATATTTGTAGTGGCAATACCATATCTTTACATCAGTTATCTGCTAAGAAAATTTTATTTGTTAACCTTTAGGCTGTAATACAGTATTACAGAGTTGTTCCAACTGTCAAGTTTTATGCTGATGAAATTGTTATTGACTGACTAGAACTGTCAAACTTATAAAACCAGATTTGGTGGGGAGTAAATTATATTTTGATATGCACACATTCCTTCGTTTTAAAAATTTATTAATGCACTAATCATTGTTTTTATGCACATGTCTTCCTCTCATTGTTTGTGATTAGAAATATGGAAACGTATTCAGAAGCAGATAAATTATGTAGACACCTGCTCAAGGTTACACTAGCCTAAAGATAATAATAAGGTTCAACAATTTTTCATTCAACCAGAGGAATTTGTATTAATTTTCAAACTATAGTACTGCTTATAGAGTATTAGACATTTTAACATATATGAATATTTCTGTTGGTCATATTATTGAAGTCTGAAATTATAATGTTTACGTAAAATATTGATGTTGGTTCTTTTTGTTTTTTGTAGGTACATGCATTCAAAACAACTGTACTAACATTAGCATGAAGAAACTCTCAACTGGACCTCAAGGCCAGATTGTAATTGAGGATAATTATGAATATGTTCCTGAGGAAAATTTTGATGGAACTTTTAGTGATGGGGAAGATGATGTTCATACTAGCATCTCTTCTCAGAATAATGAGAACAGAATTCCTCATGTGGGTATTAGTGTTGAAAAAGGGTTTAGTGGAGATCAAAGAGTTTCCAATAGCCTCAGTTCTACGCAAAGTACCGTTACCCAAGTATCGAAATCCAGTGAAAAGGTGTCAACTGCATATTGTGGAAAGGAAAACAGCTGCTCAGATGATCATCGCAGTGTCACCAAAAATTCTAGTGTTAAATCAGATGAACAAAGCAGTAGAGTAACTAAGAGTGAATTGCGTTCTGTAAAAAAAGCTTCGGCTACTTCTGTTTTGTATAATGAACCAACTGCAGAAACTTCGTTTAAATCTGTAACGTCTGTGATATCGTCTAATGATCAAGTGAATAATAGTATTTCTGTTCCGCTTATCAATTGTGAAGGTGAACCACTCACTATTATATCTGAAAATGGTGAAAATAAACAAGTTAGAGTTGTACCTGAATCGAGAACTGTTCTTTCTCAAAATTGTCAAAGTGGCCAAGGAACGAGTATTCCTCTCTCTTGTGTTAATGAAAACATTTCAGTATTACCACAACCTTGTAACACTGTTTTAGAGTCTACTGATAATGGTTCATCAACGGAGAGTATTTTGGTGGAAAATGTAACCAAAGATTGTATGGTAACTGTCAGTATAATAGAAACAGGAAATGAAGGGGAAGAATCTGTAAGAATTGATCCAACCTTGAAATCCAGTGAGATTGCAGGAACATCAAGGAAGCTAGAGCCAGAAGTAACAGGAAAAATTAATAACAGGTCAGAAGAAATTGTTCTGACCTCATCAGGCACCTGTCTGGTGATGCAAGATGGCCAGCATGTTGCTTTGCATCCAGAAGTACAGAATCCATCAACAACAAGTGGTCAGGTTATTTCAGTCCAAGCTTCTTCCTTTTGCAACAATAATCCCCAGCAACGGGTGTCAGTTCAGGTAGAAGATGGTGGTGGGGACAAAGAAAATGTTAAAGGGCAAAAAGTAGTTTTATTACAGTGTAACAATCCAGCACCTGGAACGATTCAGTTAGTGCCTCCACTTGTATACAACTCTCAGCTGACATATGTTACACCCTCACTTTCAAGTGTCCCAATCATGTCTACTGGTGTTCCGCCCCCTCTCCTTCAAGGGGGTAGGATTGTCAGGATGATGAACACATGTCCTGTGTTGTTACTTCCGTCAAACCCTGTTGTATCTGTTCCCCAACAGACTAGATTAAAACCCATTGCTCCCAAGCCATGTTCATGCAAGGATGTGTCTGCTTCCCAAGTGAAAGATGTGTCAACAGAAGAAAATTGCACTAATACAACTTCTGAAAACAGTATCAAGGCAAATAATTTACCTCCTAAGAGGGATTCAAAAAGTCATGGTAGGACCAAGAGACCAATGACATTAGATATCTGTGATAAACCAGCCAAGTGCAGCAAGAGTGAGTATGGGGTTCCTTCGCTCTCCAAAATTAATCCTTCAATGCAAACCTTGCAGTCAATGGAAACAACGCCTAAACCAGTTGACTTGAACCAGGTTGATATACCTAGCGCTCAGAGTCCAGATCTACAGGAGATATCCTCATCCACTCTCACAGGTTTGGTCCATTCTGCAGGAATAATGGACTGTGTGGAAGAGTCTCTGGGAAATATAATGGATATTCGTGTTGATATGCCTTGCGTCATTCCAGAGACTATCCGGGAGAGTGGCATTGAAGCTAGTAACCCCACCGATGATAGATTAGTTGAAATGTTACGTTCCATTGATGAAAGTGACCCAAGGTCTTGTGATTTCTCTCCTCCTTCATCACCAATCACCAGCAGTGAAGAGATTGTAAAGCCAGGCTCTAAATCTGAGTCTCTCATTCATGCCCACATGGAGAACTCTGTTGATGCTAAAGTACATGAGGAAAACCAAAATATGCAGACAGAGCCACTAAAGAGCCATTCTGTTGCGAATTCATCATCTGCTCCGTCATTAGAATCTCAAAGTGTGTCTCAGACGTTATGCCTTACAAAGAGTAGTTCCCAGGGTCCCACGGAGACATCACTGAACAATAGTTCCTACAGTATTACAGCTCTCTGTTTATCTTCCAAGCCCCAGGAGTCTGTAGATCCACCTTTGAGTGCAGTGTCTACCCAGGCTACTTCAAGCAGCAGTAACATTTTCATTCCACACTTAACAGACTCACTTCCTGAAATGAGCTCAAATGTCCTTACATCAACTGCTGTTTCAAATAGTCTTGCCAGAGTTTCTACACCTCTTGTTTTACCAAGCTCAGCTTATTCATCTGCATCAACGCCATTACCTTCTCGTGAAAATTTGCCTAAGGCATCATCAGCTCCAACTGCCTGCCCATTATCCCTACCCTCCACAGCATCTCTTCCACCCCCATGTATATTTTTAAGAGCACCAATGTTGCCTGCAACATGTCATTCCTTACCCCTCCCACTTCCCCCGTTGCCACCAATTCCGCATCTGCCACCGTTGTCAGCAGATCATCATTCATCTGGGCATTTACCTTTAGTTGATCCTATATCAAATTTCCCATTAACCACCTCGTCTTCCTCGATCCCAGTAGGAAATTCATCAAATCTGCCCTCTCTAAGTACTGATGTTCAGTTATCACCAGCAGTAACTCTGCCAACGTCGTCAGTTGCATTTACTTCCTCGTATCAAGTAACAAACCCTTCACCTGCATTTTCGTTTTCTTTAACTTTACCGTCGACGGGAAGTATGTCGTTTTCATCTGCAGGTAACCACTCTACCACAAATGTGTCTTCAGTACCCACTAGTTATGGTTCAACATCAGGTGCAAGTACTGAGGCTTCAACAACATGTACATCAATCTTTTCTACACCATTTTTACACCATTCTTCAACTATTTCTTCTATGGTAGGCAACACTGCATCATCCATTCTCCCAACTTCCATTAGTTCTGAGAAATCAACATACTTGCTGTCAGGTGTGGCTTCTTCTGTTCCAGGGACTAATGTTTCATGTTTAGCTACATCTGAGCCATTATTATATTCAAAAGTTCCTAGCTCAATTTGTCAAACAAGTGCTGCAAGTGTTGCAAATATATCCTCAATGTTTCCACCTCTTTCTACCAAGTGTGAAAGGTCAAAATTAGAAAGTGTTAATTTGACAGCTGTAGAAAATAATCAGGTATCTGTCACTAACTCAACAACTCAGGCAAGAATTTCAAGCACCACATTGCCTAATTCTGCCTCTTCAAGCATGATAATGCCATTATCTTTAGAAAAGCCTTCAGCAGGAAATGGGGATAATGGAGGAGGAAATTCTAAAGGTAGCATAACACCTCTTTCAAAAAGCAATGATGGATCATCTTCAAGCAAGGCTGTAACTGAATCTTCCACCAAAGAGAAACAAGAAAGGGGAATCTCAAATGCAATTATTACTATGGAGGTTCCTGAGTCATCAGGTAGTCAGATACAGCCCCAGACTTTAACAGATAACAATGATAAGGTAAAAGGTTATGGTTATCATCAAGCTAGCATATCAAATGCAAACAGCAATGATGCAAAGAGGACTTCATTTGTTTCAGTTACATCGGAGATGTCAGTAAAAGAATCTACTAAGCAGTCATCCCATGTCAAGAGCATCAATTCTGAGACTTCACCTAGTAATAAGTTATCATCACAAAGTTCATCAGAAATAACCCCAAAAGTGGCCTCGTTTACTTTGGAGAAACCCCAAGATAAATCAGATCAAGAAATCTTCAAGGAAAGGTCACCAGTATTGCCAAGTGCTTCCATAGCAAGTTCTATTATCAGTGGTACAGCACCAAGCAGTGTTCTGAGTGCACCTGTAGAAAAATTCAGTCACTGCTCTGTGTCGTATAGAGCATGGAGTGAACAAAGTCCAAAGCAAATGGTCACATGTAGTGCTCAAAAGGAAAATGAAGCACAGAAAGACATATCTGTTAATACATTCAATTCATCATCTCAGAAGACTTTATCACAGAGTAGTCAAGCAGCTCAAGCTAGCCAGGAGAAATCGGATTCGATGAAAATAATCCACTCCTTTGGAAGTAATACTTCAGAATCAAGTCAAGCCTCTGGAGAACATCAAAATCAAAGCATTTCAAGAGAGTCTTCAAATAACTCTATTAAAATCCATGGATCTTTGGCACAAGAAAGTTTTGTATCCAGTTGTACTACTAGTGGTCCACAGCAACCAACCAGTAAGTATGAAAAACAAAGTAAACCTCACAATTCTCTTCCTGTAACTGATGTTCATCAAGCAAGATCAATAAACAGGACTCGAGAGTCTTCCCCGTCTGCTGAGGTACCACCACCATCACAGATGCAAGCCATTGCTTCAGAGCCTGTGTCATCTTTGCATTTGGCACGTCAGCAGTCTTCTCTGAGCAAGAAAGACCAAACTGTTCAAGTCATAGAGTCTGCTGTAGCAAATCCAACTAGAAAGGCTGATCAAATGGTAACAAGCCCTCGTCAAGAATGCGATAAATTGGGAATGCAGCTACATCAAGTTTCGCATACAAAAACACATGCACCTTCACAGCATTCGCAGCAGCTACCTCAACATCAACAACCACAACAGCATCTTCACCAGCACCAGCCATCTAAAGATAATAGTGGACTACAAAGATCACCGGCCAATATTCAGACTGTAACATCCCAAACACATTCTCAACCAGTCCTACAGCAGTCCATTGGGAAGTACCAGACTAGCCAGAAGCACACTCAGCAACATCAGCCATCAAACAATAGTGGCCAGCAGCAACAGCAACAGCCTCAACAACAGGCTCAACATCAGCAGTTGTCTAATCATCATAGAAGTCAACAGCATGGGAGTACAAGCCAAAGTCAACCACTTATTAATCAAAATTCTATTCAGAAGCATCAGCATTCACAGGCACAACAGTTGACTCAGCAGCAGCAACAACAACAACAGCAACAACAACAACAGCAACAACAACAGCAACAACAACAACAGCAGCAGCAACAGCAGCAGCAACAACAACAACAACAGCAGCAACAACAACAGCAGCAACAACAAAGACAACAACAACAGCAACAGCAGCAACAGCAACAGCAAAACCCAGTTGTTCAACAGCAAGTCTCTGGGCACACTGTACAGCCACACAATGCAAATAATTTGTTACCAGGGTCAGTCATTGGTGAAGTTGGAGAACTGTTGTCAGATAAGAGAACAGCAGGTCACTTGTCTGGGCCAGTGATGCAACCCACACACCAGCCAGGAATGGTTACAATGCCATATCACCCACCTATGGTTAGTGCTTCAAGTTATATGCAACCTCCTACATATGACTATAATGCTTATTGTCGTAAGGCTCCTCATTCACCAAGGTCTGAAGGCCGTCACCAGTGTTATGGATATGGTAAGCAACACCAGTACCAACATAGTGATTTGCTACCCCCGGATCCTACGATGATGGCTGACCCTCGACTTCCACACAATCCTCCTATGCCTATGCCAATGACAGGCTTTATAGAAACAGCTGAAGATCCTACACCAATGCGGCCAGAGCCTTCTTCTGAGCATGTTCGATATTTTTCTGTCAGCCATCTTGTCAGCCATTCAAGTGAATCTCGGAAAGGATCTGTTAGTGGACAGCAGAAGGATTCTTCAGCACAGCAGTCAGAGGACAAATCTAAAGATTCCCCACGTAGCAAGTCTGGAAGTAGAAAATCTGAAAGCAAGTCACGTGGCACAGGAAGTAATAAGAATAGTTCACAGGGAGATTCTCATTCTCGTAGAAGAAGCCCTGCACGAGGTTCTCAGCAAGGTAATGGTGCCACTGCCACCTCGGGTATGTGGGGTAATAAATCTTCACCTGCACATAAACAAGGTCATAATTATTCAGCAGAAGCACTTTTAAGTTCTCAGAACTACGGGCGAACTGTACATCGACCTCCAACAAATAATAATTATTCATTAATGGCTCCTAATCAGATGTACCAGAGTAATTATTCCCCTCAGCAGATGAAAAATTTTGTACCAAATTCCTCCTTTGGATATTCAAGCCACGACAGAAATGGTCAGGGTGGTTGTAATCCAGATTATAATTTCCAGCTTCATACTCAGGCCTCAGGCTCACTAGCTTATGGTGGTAACATGGCTTACATGCCTACAGGGTATCCATACCAGAATCTTCCCCCTTCTTCATCATCTATGCTCTCTGGAGATATCATGGCCCCGCCGCATCCAGCGGGACCTTATCCACGTTTTCATGAATTTCCTACTGACCAAAGCAACTTCCCTCCTAACCCAACTTTCCCATTACCATTAGACCCACAGGATGTATGCAGTGGAGGTGGACTGATGGGAGCTGCTAGTGGCTCAATGAGTGTTAGGGCACCCCATTCAGATATGCAGTTAGTGTCTTCTTCTTCAGCCTCTACTTCTGTCCCTTATTCCAGGTCGAATTCTAATCGTAATAGTGGCAACATAGGTATTACGAGTGTTCCAAGTAGTGTGAATAGTAATAATCATGGAATTGCAAGTAGCACCGGTGTGAGTTCAAAACGATCTCGATATGGGGACACAAATATGGTAAGTGGAGGGATGAGTAGCTCAGCCAATCTTTTGGAGGGTGGAGCTCTTGCACATATATCGCTTCATTCTTTCACCCCTCCCTGTGATGAATCCACCCTTGTGCACTCAAATTTATTCCCAGGTACTGCACCTCGCCATCAAAGCAATTTTCTTTTGGGACCGGATAACTTGATGCCAATTAATGCTGCACAATATCCAAGTGGTAGCAGTGGTGCGGGAGCAGCTGGAGCTGGCCAACTTAGTACTGGCAGTGTTGGCGCTGCTTCAGGATCCAGGACTGGAACGTCGGTCGTTCTCCCTCCTGGGGCTCCTCCGGGACATGTTCCTTTTAGTCCTCTTCGTGTAATGGACCGTCAGCAAGTTAATATGGCCCCTCCAACAGCACCTCATTTGTCATCGTCTCTCTCAAACTTCAACCTAACTAGCATCATTCCAGAAATTGATGGCAAAGTAAGTTTTTTTTTTGTGAGTGTTTTCTTCAATTAGTTTAGTTTTTTCAAATTACTTTAAAATTAGAACACAATGGGTTTTTACAGAAACGAAATAATTAAACAAAAATTGTTCTGTAACTTGAATACAAACCATGCTATTTCATAGGGGGTCTATTACTTTCGGCGTAGCTGAAATGACGAACCATTAATTTTTAACGAGGGTTTACTACCCACACCGCTAGTTAGCGGGAGTAGGGGAGGGTAGCTTGCTACTGCCCCCCCTCTCACACACCTGTGCTTGAGTTCACTTTGCTCCCGGCTCGGATGGTGGTCGGACGTGTCCGCTCTCCTCCTCGCCGTCATTTGGCAGCCATTTAATTACTTTTGTCTTTTTTTTTTTTTTTCTAGTTCTATATATGTGAAGTTGGCCTCTGCGATCATGTGCACCTGCCCTGGGTTTCCCGACTGCCCCTGTGGAACATTCATGTCGGCGGTCGAGACTGATCCTCACGCCCTTTGTCCTTCTTGTAGGGGCCAACGGTGTGATATCAACAACAGGTGTATTAATTGTAGGGAGTGGTCTACCTCCCAGTGGGAGAGGTTTTCGCGACGACGGAAGAAGTCCAAACGGGATTTTTCTCCTTCAAAGGTTTCTTTGAAAGGAGAAAAACCCAAGGCCTTTTCTTCCGTTGCCCAAACCTCCTCCGAAGCTCCCACTCGGTCGGTCTCTTTTGAGAGACCGTCGAGTGGTAGCGTAGACCGATGTACTGTTTACCAACCTCGGGGCTCGAGAGATGACGTTGTTTCCCCTAGCGAAGCAGCTCCACCTCTCCTCCCGGGGGAGGATATGTCAATAACCTTATTTCAGCTTTGGCCCTCCTTGGGACTCACAGGTTTGCCCTCCAAGGAGGTTTTGCTTAACTACATCCTATTGGGTGCCGCTGTCAAGCAATCGCCGTCACTGTCAGAGGTTAATCCTTTGTCTCTTGTCGACGTTGTGGTGTCAGAGGTATCCAATGCGGTATCACCCATTACCTCTGCCTCTCCAAACTCTACGGTAGCTGACGGCTTAGTTTCTCCCGTTCCTGTTCAACCTACGAGGGAGAAACTAAGTCCATCGTTAGTCTCTCCTGCTAGTGTTTCTTCCCCTCGGGGGAGTTCACTTACAGAGACTCCTCTGATCCAACGGCCCCCAGAGGGCGCATTCGTCGGAAGGCCCGCCTTCCTCTTTGCCATAGAGGCCTTCCTTCACCTGCAGTGAGGAGGCACCTCTTTGGTTCAACACCTTCGATGCAGTCCACCGCAGAGGAGCCTCGAGACCAATCATCTATCACTGCTCCTGCACTGGTCCTGGACCTTTCTGCAGATCGTTTACGATCTCCTTCGGTGGAAGGTCGTCCTTTTAAAGGACACGTCGACCTTCCATTCGACAGACCTGCCGACTTGCCGTCATCATTTCTACATGGGCCTAATAAGGCTTCTCCTAAGCACGCTAAGGCGCGCCAACGAAACCTGACGAACGCTCCTTAGTAGCTCGTCAGGCCCCATCACTAAACCCTAACACAGGGCATCAAGGGCGTACGCGCCAACACGCGCATATGCCCCAACAGGAGTATAGTTCCATCACACGCTACGCTCGCCCTCATGCGCATACGCGCCCACATTCTCCTACGCGCCAGGTCTTGTCTGCGCCTACGCGCCCGCACCCAGCTGCGCGCCAACACTCACCTGCGCGCCAGCGCTTTCCTGCTCGCCAGCGCTCCTGCCCACGCGCATACGCGCCCAACTTTCAACTCTCCTGCGTGCCAACGATCTACTGAACATAATGCTGCTGGGAAGTCAACAAAGCTGGCTTCTCCCACGCGCCAACCAGTACCATCGCGCCAGCGTTCACCTTCGCGCCAGCCTTCTCCAGCACGCATCCGCGAGGATACGAGCGCGTGCTTGCCCATCCTCTCCAAAGGATGCACACCAACATTCTCTCGCGTTCCCATGCGCCTCACATGATTCAACTGTGCGCTAGGGATCTTTCTCCTGCGCGCGCGCCCTATGGCTGGTACAGGTGCGCCCGTGCACTCAACATGTTAATCCTGCCCGCCCGCGCGCGCCAACAGTCTCCCGCACGCGCGCCCGTGCGCCAACAGTCTCCCGCGCGCGAGCCCCGATATTCTTCCTCGCGCGAACGCCATTAATCTCCCTCACGCGAGAGCCATTATTCTCCCTCGCGCAAGCGTCAATATCTTCCCGCGCATGAGACTACTGAACTACCCACGGCAAGGTCGCCATAGCCTCATTCCCCTCCCAACAAGCGCATACCACCACGCATTGTGGGAGAAGGGAAACATCTAGAGGGGTCCAGGATCCCAAAGCCACCACAGGCGAACCCACCAATGATGGGGACTCCTCCAAGGGATCCTTCAATCCCTGTCCCTTCAAGGGGTATGTCTGACAGCGCATCTGTCAGCCAACAGCCCTGGTTCGATGCACTGATCAGAGCCATAATGCAGGCTTTCAAGCTTGTCTTCTCTGAATTGGGACACAGAACCATGGCTTCTTCTACCCCTCTTCCAGACGCAGTCACTTCCCCAAGGGCGGAACTGACTCCACGCAGGCCTTCGAGGCAGATTCCTTCATTTCCTCAGACTGCCTCTCCTTCCCTTTCGGACGAAGATATCCCGTCCCCAAGGGAATCACACGAAGAGAGACTTTCGCCCATCGCGAGGGGAAACCTCTCCTCGTGCCAAGGGGTCTACTCAGTCGAGGAATGAAAGGAACATGCCACCCTCGTCAATGTTGGGGTCCTACATCCTTCCTAGGAAGGAATCTAAGGACTCCAAAACATTGCTGAAGTCCTCTACTAAGACTAGAATGGAGCCAGCTAACCATTCAGGGAATGTCCGCGCCTCTCCCCAAGAAGAGCCTTTGGGGACAGAAGGAGACTTCGCTGCAAGTCCTACAACAGGAGGAGACCAGCAAGAGTCAGAACATGCATTTTGGCAAGTTCTGACTCTAATGAGGGCTCTCAACGGGTTTTCCGACCCAGAGATCCCTCCTCGAGAGGTAAGGACACGGTCTTGGACTGTGTCTTTGGTACTCAGAAACCCTCCAAGACCAGTGCAGCACTGCCCTGGTCTCAAGGGATTAAGAGTGCCAGTGACAAGATCTCACAGCAGCTCTCCGAGATGTCCTCCTCCAACCGTTACAGTGCCACCAACAAGCTCCTCCCACCTCCTCACGTACAGTAGAGGAGTACTTCGAGATCCTTGAGGAGCCTTGTTTAGCTCTTCCTCTTCACCACTCGCTGGAAGAGCTAACCAGGGGAGTCCCTCTTGAGAGACTTTCCAACCGGCAGGTCTCGTTCTCGGCAGCTGAGACCCTCAACCAGGAGAAAGTTGCGAAGTGTGCTATTCAAGCCACTTCGTGGCTCGATATCTGGTTAGGGACCTTAGGTATCCTGATACGTTCTGAGGATTTCTCCAAAGAATGTACCAGGAAAGCTATGGAAACCTTCCTTCTCTCAGGTACTCGCACGATCGAGTTTCTGGCCCACCAAGTCTCGAACTTGTGGGCAAATACCATCCTGAAACGTCAGGATGCAGTAGCTGAGAGATTCCTTCAGAAGGTCCCTAGCATCGAGATCAATAGGCTCAAACACTCCTCCCTAGAGGAATCCGTCTTGTTTGAGCCTAAGGATGTGGAACATGCCGCTGAGAGGTGAAGGAAGTCTCATCAAGACTCCCTCCTTCATAGGGCTTTAACATCCAAGCCCTATAAGCCTCCAGCACCACAGCAGTCCCGTCCAGTCAAGACCACTAAGATGACAACAGCAGCGAAGACCTTGGTGTCTAAGCCCTTTCCTGTCAAAGAAAGGAAAGGCAAAAAGTCCTCCAGGGGAGGCAAGAATCCTAGAAGGAGCAGCCGAGGCCGCAAACGCTAGGATAGCCAGTCCCCCTTCATTTCCACCAGTGGGGGGATGCCTACGAAATTGCTCAAATAGGTGGAAGCAACTCGGGGCCAATTCCTGGACAATCTCCGTGATCAGTTTAGGATATCGCGTCCCGTTCATAACATCTCTACCTCCCCTGACGACGAATCCAGCGTAGTTGAACTCCCTTACCATGGGATCGGCAAGGGGGCAAGCCCTTTGGGTAGAAGTCCAGACCCTGTTGAAGAAGGGCGCTCTCCAAGAGGTCCTCGACGGATCCCCAGGCTTCTTCAGTCGACTCTTTCTTGTGAAGAAGGCGTCTGGAGGCTGGAGACCTGTCATCGACCTCTCAGCTCTGAACAAGTTTGTCAAACAAACTCCGTTCAGCATGGAGATGGCAGACACGGTAAGACTAGCAGTAAGACCGCAAGACTTCATGTGCACACTGAACCTAAAGGACGTGTACTTCCAGATCCCTGTCCATCCGTGTTCAAGGAAGTATTTAAGATTCACCCTAGACAACAGAAAGTACCAGTTCAAGGTGCTGTGCTTCGGTCTCTCCACAGCACCACAAGTCTTCGCCAGAGTGTTCACCCTAGTATCATCTTGGGCACACAGGATTGGCATCTGTCTCCTCCGTTATCTGGGCGACTGGCTAATCCTAGCAGACTCGGTGTTAACCCTTCTTCAACACCGAGACAAACTTATGAGACTGCCAAGATCTGGGGATCATGGTGAATCTCGAGAAGTCTTCACTGCTTCCCACTCAAAGACTGGTATACCTAGGCATGATTATAGACACCACTCTCCACAAAGCCTTCCCATCAGACGACAGGATAGCAAGGCTGAGGAAGGTCGCAAGACCTTTTCTCAGACGAGAAGAATTTCCACCCCAATCGTGGTTACGTCTCCTCGGTCACCTTTCATCGCTGGCCCGTCTAGTTCCCAATGGTTGCCTCAGGATGGGATTCCTCCTGTGACGACTCAAATCCCGGTGGAATCAAGCGTACGACTCCCCGGACATCCAGATCCCGCTGGGACCTGCGGAACTGACGGATCTCTAGTGGTAGGTGGCAGACGAGAAACTACGAAAAGGAGTGGATCTTCTCGTCCTCCCCCCGGATTTGATGCTGTTTTCGGACGCTTAAAAAAAAGGGTGGGGGCCCACGTGCTGCACCACACGACCTCAGGCCTCTGGTCAGAGGTCACTCTGTGTTGGTGATGAGTGACAACACCACAGTAGTGGCCTACATCAACAAACAAGGAGGTACTTTTTCACAGCAACTATCCCATCTAGCAGTAGAGATACTGAGATGGGCCGAAATCCACTCGATACCACTATCGGCACACTTCATTCTGGGCAAAAGGAATGTGCTCGCCGACAACCTGAGCAGAGCATCTCAGATAGTGAGTACCGAGTGGTCTTTGGATCATCTAGTAGCCAACATAGTCCTGACTTTGTGGGGTTCTCCAACTGTGGACCTCTTCGCAACGGCCCTGAACTTCAGGCTCCCGCTGTACTGTTTCCCAGTCCCAGACCCCAAGGCTCTCTGGCAAGATGCTTTCCAACAACGGTGGGACAACATCGACGTTTACGCCTTTCCCTCGTTCTGTCTGATGAGGAGGGTACTCGACGATACAAGAACATTGGTCAATCTTTCAATGACCCTCATAGCTCCGCTGTGGCATCATGCAGAATGGTTCCCAGACCTTCTGCAACTCCTAACGGAGCCACCAAGAGAACACCCTCCACGACACAATGTACTCAAACAACCACACGCCAACATCTTCCACAAAGCCGTAGGTTCACTATGGCTTCACGCCTGGAGACTATCCAGCATCTCCTCTCTGAGAGAGGATTTTTGCAACAAGTTGTGATCAGGATGTCTGGACACCTGTGAAAGTCTTCAGCAGCAGTCTACCAGGCAAAGTGGAAAGTCTTCTGTGGTTGGTGTCATGGAAGGGGTATCTCTCCACTCGATGCCACTATTCCAACAATAGCGGAGTTCCTCGTGTATTTGCGTGAAGAAATGCACCTTTCAGTCTCGGCAGTGAAAAGCTATCGCTCAGCCTTAAGTCTCCCCTTCAGGCTGAAAGGAATGAACATTTCCTCATCGTTAGAACTTTCTCTACTCATAGATAGTTATGAACTTAGCTGCCCTTAGTCGGAAGTGAGACCTCCTCCATGGAACGTGGTTCAAGTTCTCAGGTCTCTTAAGAGACCTCCCTATGAACCGTTACGCCAGGCATCAGATCGTCACCTAACCTGGAAGACGGTATTCCTGCTAGCTTTGGCCTCGGCCAAGCGAGTCAGCGAACTTCATAGTCTCTCGTATGACATTGCCCATTCAAGGGGATGGGGGAGGTAACATTCAGCTTCGTCCCTGAGTTTATTGCTAAGACTCAGAATCCGGGAGTAGCGGATCCTCGACCATCTCTTACTATGCCCTGTAAGGAGCTTGAGGCTGTACCTCAAAAGAACAGCCGCAGCCCGTCCTCGTGTGCCAGCACTATTCGTCAGCACAGGAAGGACTAAGAGGAGGGTCACCAAGAACACCATCTCTGCATGGATTCGCAGGGTCATTGACCTGGCTCTGAATCCAGACCCTCCTCCTTCACGTCGCCCCAGAGCACAGGATGTCAGGGGCATAGCTACGTCCCTGGCCTTCAAAAGAAATTTTTCAGTGATGCAGGTTCTTCAAGCTGGGGTGTGGAAACATCAAATAATGTTCACATCCTACTACCTGCAAGACGTGACCCACAGGAGACTCAATACGTTCTCTATTGGTCCTATGGTCGCTGCATAACAGCTGGTTTAAAACCTCAAGCTCCTTATTGGACAAGTAGCAGAAGGTTGAGGGCATTGTTAACCGGTTTTAGTCTGCATGAATGAAAAGGTTTGACTGGCCCTTATTCTTTTCTTCATTATCCCCTCTCTTGGGGAAAGCAGCATCCTGGGTTCTCTGCATAGCTGACCTCAAACCACTGGAGATAAACCATGCTCCCTTGTGTTCCTAGTATTAAGATTAATACTGTTATGTCCCCATACCCTGACGAGGTGGTATTGGAAAAGTCCTAGTCTACAAGTTTGCATCTAAAGAACTTCAGAACAACTTTCTAGGACGAGTCACACTTCTTCATACCTTCACACACAGCTTTCGTAGGCCGCAGATCTTGCGTAGCAAGGTTCTAGTGAGGTGCAGGGACTCCTTATTTCTTGGGTGCTTACACACTCAATTAAGGAGTCCCCTGGCAAAGCCAAAAGCCAGACTGGCTGGGACGTCCACCCTTCCTAATGGGTGAGTCACCAATATTAAATAGCGTGGTTTGTATTCCAGTTACGGAACAAATGACAAATTCGTAGATAATTTGTATTTTTCCTAACTATACAAACCTTAGCTATTTAACCAAACTTGCCCGCCAGCCCTATCCCCCTTGAAGTCCTACCTCCAAGCAAAGTGAGCTCATGCACAGGTGTGTGAGAGGGGGGGGCGGGTAGCAAGCTACCCTCCTCTACCCCCGCTAACTAACGGTATGGGTAGTAAACCCTCGTTAAAAATTAATGGCTCGTCATTTCAGCTATGCCGAAAGTAATACACCTATTAAATAGCTAAGGTTTGTATAGTTAGGAAAAATGCAAATTATCTACGAATTTGTCATGTTTAAGGCAGTTAACATTTGATTTAATAAGCATTGTCTTCCATAGAACAACTTGGTACAGTTATAAGATTGTTTCTGTACTATATTTTCTGTTAAAAATTTCAATTCTGATAAAACATGCTATAGTATACATAAGGAAAATACTCGAGGTAAATTGTTAGAAATCCATTTTTGTTTGCTAACAGCAACACAGGCCCTTATACTAATAAGAAGAAACTTCTTTTAAAGTGCTTGCTTATCAAGTACTTTAGTAGTAATCAACACGATATGCTTATGATGAACGGCATCAATCCCTAACTAAATAATGGAGTACTGTAGTTTAGAGTACTAATGTAATTTAATTGTCATTACCATTTTCCTCAAGCTTGCAAAGTGTTTGCTAAATGAACCACTATTTGCCAAAGGTTATTTCATATGATATTGTATTTTTAGGCTGGGGAAAATAACGGAATGGGATCTTCATCCCGAGGCACTGGAATTGTAAATAATGAAGTCTTGGGTGCTGCAATACCTGGCCAAGCACGTCTTCCTCCGATGCCTTCATCCCTGCTGCAGCCCTCTGAGCATCTGAAGGGCCTCCCAGCTGATGCAAACAGACTTCCCCCACCTGTCTTGAATAACTCAATGAATAATATTTTCACACACACACCACACCACCAGGTACAGTTATTTCTAGCTTGATAATTTATGACAGTTAAAAGTGTTGAAGTTTATTTTAGCATTTACATGAAATTCTTTACTTCGTTCATAAACTTTAAGTCTTAGTAAATTTGTTTCAGGTATTGTAGGGAAGTGTGGTTAAACAAATAATACAATAGGGTAATCATATGCAGTACTGGGTTAATATTTATTGGAACATTGTTTATTTAAATCCTAGTGCCAAGCTTTTCTTTATTGCTTTGAAGTATTTAGTTCATTATTTAGTGAAAATATTGGGAAATTTATTTGGTTTTTCATAATTTCAGTCTTTGAATATTAGCACTCTTTGTGTTTTAATGTGTTGACTTTTAAGAATGCAGAAGTGCTTTATGTGCTGACTTCACACACTGTTCATAGTCATGATACCATATACAGTACTTTTTTATGTGCAGTACTTTTATATAAGCCATTCATGTTATCTAAAGTCATTGTCTTCTCCATATGTTCCACCTATTGCCCAGATGAATTGTTTATTGTATGAAGCTTTCACATGATATTATTGGATATAGAAATCATAACTGTATCATCAGCAGTTTCAGTTATTTTGTTCTCACTGAGTTTGGAATCATAAATTTCTGTTCAGGCTGTTGATGGAAAAGTATTTGTAAGTGAAGTATTTGTCCCTACACTGATATAAACCCTCATTCTTTACTATAGGAGATATTCTAGCACGAGCTGGAAAATACGGCAGAAAAACCTTAACAAGGTCGTTAACGACCGGTCAGGTAGTTATCCACCTGTTAGAGGTGGAGCACCGTCGGTAGGTAGCTACTGTTTACCTTCAATTGAATTCTAGCCGTCACAGTGGTAACACTGCTGCCCCTGATTTTGCTTGACTGGCAGACCAGCCTTTCTTTTTTGTGCTTTTGATTAATTCTTTTTCTTTGTTAGATGTGATGTCCTCTATTATGAGGAAGTGTCCCGGGGTGCCCCTGAAATCCTGTGGCACCTTTATTTCCTATGCCCTGGGTGCAGAGGTCATAGGTGTTCTGAAGGCTCCCCCTGCTAATTATGTAGAGAGGGGTTGCCTTCCCAGTGGGAGATGTTCAGGAAGAGGAAGAAGAAGAAATCCAAGAAGGACTCGTTACCTTCAGGTTCGCTGTTGAAAGGTAGGAAGTCTAGGGCCTCTTCTTTGGCCTCTCGTTCTCTCCCTTTGGACTCTTCCTTGCCTCCCTCCCCCGGGGGGAAGTCAAGGAAGAGTGGCACCATTGATTTAACCCACTGAAATGCATTCTGCTAAGCTAGCCCCTGTCCCATTTGCGGCCTGGGGTGCTTTAGCCAAACGATCTGCTAGGGTGACGCATTCAACCGTGGCGAAGCACTCTTCAAATCTTCCAGTCGCTCCGGTTCTGAGGCCTCTACTCTCACCTGTGGCAAGCGTTAGTTGCCCTCCAGTTCCTCAGGAGCCCGTAGGGCATCCGTCTTCACGATCGTCACTGGTCGCTCGTGAATCGGGACGTTTCCGTTCGTGAAACGCTACCGTTAGAGAGTGATTCTCGCGTTTTCATGCGTGAATCTTGCGATTTCACGTGTGTTTCATGAGCTGAAGCTCCGGAATTGCGATCGATTGCGCATCCAACACCTCTGGCAACGATATCCGCAAAGACTACCTCTAGGAGTTGACCGATTCCATTCCCTGAAAAGTTTAAGAACCCCTGAATAAGTTTGCGGGTGTTCCCATCTCACCCGGGCTCTTTGACCAACGAAAGAGGACCTATTCATGCCGCAGAGACTCTTCCCTGGAGATCATCGGGCATCCAAACGCCCTCCCACCCAAAGGCGTTCTACCCCTCCCGGACTCCCAAAGGAGACCCCAGACTTTTTGAAGGGTGGTATCCTTCCTTTGCGGTATGATATTTTAATATCATACCTGAAAAAGTCCTTCAGTTTGGCTCATCCACCACAGCCTTGACCTTCCCAGGCCAGAACTACCCCGCGAAGTCCTTTGTAGAGTTCGGTGTTGGGGTCCTCTCTCCAGGACTGTCTCTTGTACCCCAGGAGAACATCTGCCCAGAGCAGTGTTTACTTAGCACAGCGGACTTTCATATCCGATCCCAGAGCTAAGAAAAGGATGCCCTCTGTTTCATAGCCAAGTGTGCAGTGACTTCCTCTAACTCCGGTTAAGGAGGGACACAGGCTGACCTCTAAAAAGAAGAGGAGGAGGAAAGTCGATTCTGCTCACGTGGATCGTGTTCAGCCCCACACAAGCAGATATCTTGGATCTCCCAGGGAGATCCCCATCAAACCCTCTGTCCTTGAGTCCGGCGTTTCAAAGGAACCACAAACTCTTCTGAAGACTTCCATCTTGGGTAAACATTTTCCTCCTCTCAAAGAGTCAAAGGACTCGAAAGCGGTTCCCAAGAATGCTAGGACGAGGGAATCTCAGAGACAGGAGATGGATAAAGGATCCCCTGAGGCAAGTCCTGCTCGCGACCCCTTTGATGACTGATCTACCCCAGGCTTTTATGGATAAATGTTTGGAGGTGGATGATGACCCAGACACAGACAAGGAATTCCTTCCAAAGCCAGCGAGTCTAAATTTCCGTTCGAAGTAGGAACGGAGAGACTCTGAACATGCCTTTTGGCAGGTCCTGGCATGTATGCGATCCTTCAACAAGCTGTTGCATACTGGTACTACCTTTCAGGAGGGCAAAGAAATGGTCCTAGACCAAATCTTTGGGATGCAGAGACCCCCAAAGACCAGTGCAGTTTTAAAGGTTTAAGGTTTTAGATGCTGCCCATGTATGGCAGGGGCAAGGGACAGTGATATTGCCCTATCGAGCAGGACAATTCCCTAGAGACTGACCATATACTCATATGATCAGTGCCCAAGCTCCCTCTCCACCCAAGCTAGGACCAAGGAGGGCCAGGATATGGTTGCTGGTGATTCAGCAAATAGACTTATAGGCTCCCCCAAACCCCCCATCCTTATCTCACAAGGATGGTGAGGTTGTAGCGACCAAAGAAACTATCGAGTTTGAGCGTGACTCGAACCCCAGTCTGGACTTCACCTTTTTACCACATTGGTCACCACAACCTTTTGCTGTGGTTGAAGGGCCTGACAGCAGCCAAGAGAAAGGTTATCTCACAGATAGCAGAAAGTTCTCGTTCCATGAGAGCAGGCTCCTCCTTGAGATCTCTTCCACTTCCTTTTATTCTACAAAGGAAATACTATGAGATCGATAACGACCTTCACTCAACTCTAACTCTCGACTCCCTCAGTAGAACAGCTGACTAGGGGTATTCCAACTCGAACTCTCTTCATTGATAGCTTCCCTCTCGGTATCTGAGCTCCTGAACATAGAGAGAAGCTCGAAGTATGCCACTTAGGCCACTTCTTGGCTTGACTTATGGTTTGGGGCTTTAGGCCAGATCGTGCTCTCCGAGGATCTGTATAAGGAGTCCATGAGAAAGTCTTTGGAATCCTTTCTATTATCAGGTACCTGTATGTTGGAGTTCCTGTCGCACCACACAGTCAACATGTGGGTAAATGCCATCCTCAAACGTGATACCCTAATAGGTCGGTTCTACAGACAGGTGCCAAAGATGGAAATTACGCGTCTGAGAAACCCAATGCTTGAGGGTTCCTCACTCTTCGTCCCAGAGCCGGGCAGCTTATAGGTGGAGGAAATCATCCAGCGACTCACTCCTTCACAGGGCCATGACTTTCTGGACCTACGGTAGGGCTCCTCAGCCTGCCAGAAATCAGTAAAACACCTCTAACCCCTCGACTTTCAGGTCCGGATGGTGTCTAAATGTTCCTTTCAAGCCAGAGATCAAAAAGGGACAAAATTCTTCCGAGGAAAGAAAAGAGGTTGAGGGAGTGGCCATGGAGGTTGCTCCCGCTAGGGAGGGCGATCCCCCCAACCAACCACCAGTGGAAGGATGCCTGCAACTCCTCTGGCAGAGGGGGAAGCATTGTGGGACTGATCCCTGGACGGTCGCTGTGGTCAGCTCAGGTTATCGCGTCTCATTCATGCAATCTCTCCCTCTTCTGACTCGGAATCCAATTTCTTTAAGCTTCTATACAAAAGGATCCATAAAGGAGCTGGCCCTCCGGGCTGAAATCCAGAATATGTTGCAGATGGCCGCTCTCCAGGAGGTCCTCGATGGATCTCCAGGCTTTTACAGTCGACTCTTTCTTATGAAAAAGGCGTCTGGAGACTGGAGACCAATCATAGATCTCTCTCACCTGAACAAGTTTCTCCAACAAACCCCTTTCAGAATGGAGACGGCAGACATTGTCATCCAGGCAGTAAGACCAAGGGACTTCATGTGCACTTTTGATCTCCAAGACGCATACTTCCAGATCCCAATCCGTCCGTCTTCAAGGAAGTATCTGAGATTCATACACGAGAACATACACTACCAGTTCAAAGTTCTCTGGTTTGGTCTCGCGAAAGCACCTCAGATCTTCATCGAGGTGTTCGCCCTAGTGTTATCTTGGGCTCACAAGAATGACATTCGTCTCCACGATATTTCGACGATTGGCTGATTCTAGCAGACTTGGAGATGACCCTTCTCCATCACCGAGACAAGGTCCTGGAATTTTATCAGGATCTGGGGATCTTAATAAATCTCCAGAAGTATTCTCTGCTTCCATCTCAAAGACTGCTGTATCTAGGTATGATTATAGACACCAACCTCCAGAAAGTCTTCCCATCAGATGATAGAGTGCTCAGCTGAGAGAAGTGGCAAAACCCTTCCTCAAACGGGAAGATCTCCCGGCCCAACGGTGGTTAAGTCTCCTAGGCCATCTAACCTCCCAGCTCCATGTAGTTCCCAGTGACTTCCTCACGATCAGATCCCAGCAATTGCAGTTGAAATCCATGGGGAACCAACACATGTATGCCTAGGACATTCTAGTACACCTCACAGGATCAAGTGGCGGACCTGCAATAGTTGGTGGCAGAGGAGAACTTACGTAAGGGCCAGGGTCTTCTCGTCCCTCCTCTGGACTTGTTGCTCTACACTGATGCATCGAAGGAAGGGTGGGGTGTCCACTTGCTGCAACACACGGTCTCGGGCCTATGTTCTGAATCCGAAAGTATCAGCACATAAATCTCTTGGAGATGAGAGCAGCCTTTCTGGCTCTCCAGTAGTTCCATCAGTTGCTGGTGGGTCACTCTGTGGTGTTGATGAGCGACAATTCACAATCGTGGCTTACATAAACAAACAAGGAGGTACCTTTTCGCTGCCCCTATGCCATCTTGCAGTAGAGATTCTACGATGGTCAGATCATTCAGTGTCCCTATCAGCTCGTTTCATTCCACGCGAGAGGGATGTGCTCGTGGACAACCTGAGCAGAGAGACTCAGATAGTGGGGTCTGAATGGTCTTTAAATCCTTTAATAGCCAACAAATTCCTAACTTTGTGGGGTTCCCCTACAATGGAGCTGTTCGCAACGTCCCTGAACTTCAGGCTCCCGTTGTACTGCTCCCAAGTCCGGACCCTCAGACTCTATGGCAAGATGCATTCCAAAAATGGTGGGACATCATCGACATGTACTCCTTTCCCCCGTTCTATCTGATGAGGAGAGTGCTCAACAGGCTCAGAGCATCCAACAACCTAATGATGACCCTCATATCTCCGCTATGGCATCATGCAGAGTGGTTTCCGGACCTCATGCATCTTCTAGTAGATCTCCCGAGAGAACTACCCCCACGACCCAATCTGCTCAAACACCCACACGCAAACATCTTTCACAAGACGGTCCCGTCTCTGCAGCTTCACGCCTGGAGACTATCCAGCATCTCCTCTCTCTGAGAGGCTTTTTGTAATAGGCTGCAAAACGAATGTCTGGTCACTTATGACAGTCCCCTGCCTCGGTATACCAGGCAAAGTGGAACATCTTTTGTGGTTGGTGTCGTGGAAGGGATATCTCTCCCCTCGATGCCACTATTCGATGCCACTATTTCAGTAATAGCGGAGTTTTTCATATACCTTCGAGAAGAAAAACTCCTTTCTTTCTTGGTGGTGAAAAGCTATAGCTCAGCCTTAAGCTTAGCCTTTAGATTAAATGGAGTAGACCTTTCCTCTTTGTTGGAGCTTTCCTTACTCATACGGAGTTATGAGATTGCTTGCCCCCCAGTAAAAAGTAAGACCTCCCCCTTGGAACGTGGTACGCATCTTGAGATCCTTGCAAGGACCTCCCTACGAACCATTACGCCATGCAATAGACTGTAATGTCACTCTAAAGACGGCGTTTCTACTCGCTTTAGCATCAGCAAAGAGAGTTAGTGGACTACATGGTCTCTCATATGACATTGTCCATTTAAGGAAATAGGGGGAAGTGACTTTCGTCTTTGTCCCTGAGTTCATTGCAAAGACTCAAAATCCGGGGGTACTGGACCCTAGATTCAGGCCCTTAAAGATTAAGGGTCTACATTCTGTAACCAATGAACAAGATTAATTGTTACCATGTCCAATAAGGAGTTTGAGGTACTACCTTAAACCTACAGCAGCAACCAGACGCCGACTAACATCGTTATTTGTTAGTTTGGGTAGAACTAAAAGGAGGATTACTAAAAACTCGGTTTCAGCTTGGATTCGCAAGGTCATTGACGGGGCTCTAAATCCGGAACATCCTCCAGCTCAAAGACCTAAAGCTCATGATGTCAAGGGGCATCAGTACATCTTTGGAATTCAAACACAACTTCTCCATGTTGCAAGTATTACAAATGGCTGTATTGAAGCATCAGACAACCTTCACAGCCCACTACCTACAAGATGTGACCCACAGGAGACTCGATACGTTTTCTATCGGTCCTGTGGTGGCTGCACAACAAATGGTTTAAAATATCTTGGGCTCCTTGTTGGACAAGTAGCTGTTTGTTGAAGGCATTTGTTACCTTTCTTCATCTTCCCCTCTCTTGGGGTACAATGCCATAGGTCCCTCTGCAAGCTGGCTTCAACCTCTGCAGGTAATTACAATTTCTCTTGTGTAACCTAGTAGTTTATATTGATATACATGTAGACGTCCCCAATGGTTCCCGCGAGGTAGGCACTGGGAAACATCTGTTTTTATGTGTAAGGTTCCTATTTCAAACATTTTTACGGAGACGTTCATACGCTATACTGTATCTCACAACTGGTATTGCCAGGCCGCTATCATTCTCACTTTGTATTGATAAGTTAGGTGGCAAGGTTTCCCTAGATTACAATCTAATACTGTATTAGGCAAACCCAGGTCAATGACTATACTAGTAGTCTGACTTGTCCACCCCCCTTTATGGCGACTCATCCATAATAAATAACGTAAGGTTTGTTAATTTAGTGAACAAATGACAAATTCGTAGATAATTTGTATTTTTCCCTAACTAATACAAACTAGGAGATATTTATATAAATTGTCCTGCCATCAACTGTCCACCAATAAGTCTTGCTTGCAATAGAAAAAGTGACTAGATCACCAATTTGTGAGTATATGTATAGGTGACTAGGTACCCCTAGCCACCCCCTATCCACTGTCTGGGTAGGGTTGCCACCTCGCATCAAAACTTTAATTGGCTACCTTCCAGCGTTTCTGAAAGAATATTCATAGTAGATAACTCCGGATTGTATTAGTTAGGGAAAAATATAAATTATCTAAAAATTTTTCATTTTTGTTTAGAATAAATTTCTTTGTGGATCGTTGTACGCAAGGGATATTAAGGAAGAAGAGAGATTTTGCAGTTGTTTTCCAATACAGTAATTGTATACAGTATGGATAACAGTTGTCTGTACGACCTGCCGATATCCACATTCTTCTGCCTGTTAGACATCATTCCTGTTTGCTCCTTGTTTCTTCGTGAGTGTGGCTTGGCGACATCATTAACCCTGAGAAAGTCAACTCTCCCTGGACATCATTTTGCTTAGTCAGAGAAAGGAGGTTCTGCTGCTGCCAAATATGAGGGGAAGGGCCACTGCCTTCCTTCTTTACGTCATTGTTTTCCTATTCTTGGACAGCCACTAAAGACGTATCATATTGTATTCCTATTCTTGGGCAGGTGCTAAAGGTGTATCACCTGGTTGTGCTGTCTCTTTATAGATTTTCTGTGATCTCTTTCCTTGCTGAAGTTTTGTCATCGGTCTGGACGACGCTTTAGAAGGCGTACTCCAGGTTCCTCCTCCTCCTCTGCCATACCTTCATGAGAGTTTTTGCTTGTACTACCATGAAGACTTATTGATATGAGCTGAGTACTTTTGACCTGTGGGAGAGACTGCCTATAACATTACCAGACCCCATAATCCATTTGCAATGGAAATCCACAGGCATAGGCAATCCATGCGCACTAAAAATCTATGGGCACAGGGAATCAACAAGCATCAGGAGTCCACACATATGTGCTCTGCACCCAAGGTCTCCACTTCTGTTGATTCAGAACATCCTGCGTTCTACCTGAACCAGAGATTCATGTGCTTGGTCTGCCCGATCAGCGAAGACCCTGTATGAGCATGACAACGTCACCGAGGAGAGTGATGACATCAATGAGGGACCTGTTGTTGTCAACAGACCATTTTGTCATCCTGCTTACCAACCCTGCATGCTCACCTACCCTGCATACAAGCTTGACACCTATTTATAGGGTTTGATCAGACTGAGTATGGGCTCAGACCGTACTACTACAAGATCTTTACATGCCAGAGTGAATAAGACAAGCCAGTTCTCTATGTGCACGGGCTCAGATCTTACTGTTTACCATTTACCATGCGTATACATTTGATATACTGTATAAGTGGTCCACACTCCTGGTCTCTTCCAAGTGATAGGTTGTCACTCGCTTCATATTATCGCATTGTTTAAAAAAAAAAAAGGCACCTTTCTCCTGCTTCTCAGCCTTCTATGCCTACGTGTCAAGTTTTTCCTACTCTCAGAATTCCTTCCATGCATCGAGGTCTTTCTATGCTCTGAGGCCAGTCTACGTCACAAGGTCCTTCCATGCTCGAAGACCGTACAAGGACATGGCATCTTCCCACTTGTCCTTGTGTAGTATCGAAACAGGTGACTTCTCAGTTACTTCTAGAGGAGAACAAGGAAGATGTCTTTGAAGAAGTCAAGGAAGATGTCTTTCAAGTCCAGGAAGACCTATCGATAGGAGCCGCATACAGTACTCGTGATTTATACCATTTCTCTCCCTGTGGGAAAGACATTATGATATTGCACTGAGAACGTTCCGATTTGGAAAGGGATCCCAGTACATTCTCTCTTCGTTCGCTAGGTGAGATGGTATGTACTGTGAATGTTCCATCCTGATTATAGCCTACATATCGGTACAAGGTACAGGTGTTCACATACCTGCTTACTGCTTCTTACAAGAATGGGCACATGCTCTGCCTGTAGGAATGAAGGGCTCAGCCCTTTTTACCCCTTCCAGGATGATCATGCTCTCTTTTGGGAGAGAGGGAAGCGGTGCGTGCCGAGAGTTGTGCCCTTAACCAAATGTTTCTGTTCCACCCGAAGAAGATTATAGCGTTGTCTAACATTTCTGATTAATGTAGCTACATGTCTCTGATGATATTTCCATGAGTACACATAGACAGTACATACCAAGAGGAGTGGTATGTACTAAGACTTTACCAAACTCTGACGTGTACGTGGCACAGGTGTTCATGCACCTGTTACCAGCACTCTTATGAGACTGAGCTGTTGTACTCTTAATCGGGGTAGAGGGCATCTTTGGGCATCGCCTCCTTTCCTGTCCTTTTTTCGACAGTTCCTGAGAGGTGACGAGATCAGGATCAATATGAACTCTTAAGATTGTTGAGACACCACGACATCTTCCCATGCTCCAAAATTTTATCAAATGGTAAGATCTTCCAACTCGTTTGCGTGATAGTGATTGGAATAGGTACCTTCTCAGGTTCAATCTCAGCACTCTTACAAGCCCCAAGATGCAATATCGAGCTCGTATGGTTGTCTGCAAGGCTCCTCTCCAACCAAAATCAGGCAGTCTTGTGACGCTGCTACACGCCACAAGGTGCCACTCTCTCCCATTTGCTCTGCAAAGGCTAAGGCAGTTACTGCCCTTTAGCCTTGGAGAGCAGGAGAGCCAGAAGCAGTTCACTTACTGAAGGAGACCAACCAATGCGTGTTTATCCCCTTTTCCTCTATAGAGGATTGCCATGTTCCGTTTACAGACCGAAAGGCCAGTGTCTTATTATTATTATTATTATTATTAAATGCTAAGCTACAACCCTAGTTGGAAAAGCAGGATGCTATAAGCCCAGGGGCCCCAACAGGGAAAATAGCTCAGTGAGGAAAGGAAACAAGGAAAAATAAAATATTTTAAGAATAGTAACATTTAAATAAATATTTCCTATATAAACAATAAAAACTTCAACAAAACAAGAGAAAGAGAAACTAGATACAATAGTGTGCCTGAGTGTACCCTCAAGCAAGAGAACTCTAACCCAAGACAGTGGAAGGCCATGGTACAGAGGCTATAGCACTACCCAAGACTAGAGAACAATGGTTTGATTTTGGAGTGTCCTTCTCCTAGAAGAGCTGCTTACCATAGCTAAAGAGTCTCTTCTACCCTTACCAAGAGGAAAGTAGCCACTGAACAATTACATTGCTGTAGTTAACCCCTTGGGTGAAGAAGAATTGTTTAGTAATCTCAGTGTTGTCAGGTGTATGAGGACAGAGGAGAATCTGTAAAGAATAGGCCAGACTATTCGGTGTCTGTGTAGGCAAAGGGAAAGAACCGTAACCAGAGAGAAGGATCCAATATGGTACTGTCTGGCCAGTCAAAGGACCCCCTAACATTCAAAGAATGTTGAGAGCATTGTTTCTATGGCACCTAACTTAATCCGTAACCTATGGAGGTAGAGATCCTCATGACTTACTCTATGATTACAAGGTTTTTGCTCTCATTCATGGGTTGTCAATAAGACCTCTTTCATAGACAGAGATGCTATTCATTCCCCAGTGATCACTCCAGGAGTTCCTGAAAAATTACTGTACTAATCAGCAACCAGCATTCCTGTTGCCTTTTGGTTTTATAGGAGCAGGAATATGGTAATCTACCCTAGTGGTGGTATGTCGATCCTCATCACTGAAAGTCCTCTCCTCCAGGGAATCTACTTTCCTCATACGTATGTGGGGAGGGATAGGGCCTCACCTGAATATCCTCTCTGTCTCGCGGATATGATCCACGGCAGAAACATACTTACTTTTCAAGCCACTGGTAATGCATGCAGTACAGCTACTTTGCAAGATTTCCAAAGGAGTTTGGTTAAACACTTGGTACTGTAGTGTAGCTGAATGGTATTACTTCCTTTTGTGATTTACATTAATGAACGGGCTCCTTTCACAGAGTCTTAACAAGCAGGTGTATTTTTGGGAAGTTGACAACTCAGTAGAGCTGCGTGTAAGGTTCATCCAGGCAGGAGGACTGTTCAAGAATACACAATCGGTTGATAGGGATCTGGCGTAAGGATCAATTGTGATCCCTACATCATTGTGTGGAGGAATGGTTTCTTACTTCAGTTTTTCACCATAGCTCGACCAGTTCACCTTTTAGTTGGACAAGAAGCTCCCAGTATTCTGCCCATTCCAGTCTGTCAGCAGAGTTCAAATATGCCTTCCATCATCCATAGGAAGGCTAGACTCCTCCTTTCTGGCCATTTTCCCGTTTCGCTGATTGCTCGTTAGTCAGTTGATGACATCAAGGCTTGGCATGATGTGGATCGCTCTCAAGCTGCCACATGCGAAATGGTTCCAGTTCATCTGTTTTCTATCCTCCTTCATCAAGGAAGCTCCTTAGTCTTTGCAGTGAAGGATACTGCTCAGCCTTTGATCCACATTCTCAACTAGGTCCTAGGTCAGAACTCCTAGCAAGAATTGACAAGACGCATGAGGAGGTACTAAGAAGCTCCAGCCTCATGAGGAGGTACTATGAAGCTCCAGCCTCATGAGGAGGTACTATGAAGCTCAAGCCTCATGAGGAGGTACAAGGAAGCTCAAGCCTCAGGAAACGCTTCACAAGTTTGTAGGTCTCTGAAGCGATCCCACTTGAACGTATGGTACGTAGTATGAGCTTCGACCCTCGAGACTGTCCTCTTCTAGCCTAGTCCTGATGAAGCAAGTAGGAAATGACATATCTTTGCTTGTTTCAAAAGTCAGTTTGAAGGATAGAAGCTCTTCATCTTGGTTTAAGAGTTCATGGCCAAGAGACCTAGAACCCAGCCATACACAACTTCAAGTCATTCTTCATCTCTTTCCTACAAGAAGTGACTTGGAGAATACTACGACTTCATTCAGCAACAGAAGGAATAAGGGAAGAGACCCTAAAACTGGTTCTTTATGGCTCCATGGTACATTCAGATATGCGTTCCTGTAAGCATCGAGATCTACCCCAGTTCTGAGGAAGAACCTGTCAGGTGCATTTCTTGAAGACAGTAGCCTAGTAACAACAGACTACCTTTGCTACCCAGTACATGTAGGAATACCCACAGGTCACTGGATATCTCCTTCTTGAACTGGTGGTAGTGGCTCAAGAGATCATGTAGTAAACCTAGCCCTTTCACAGGACTAGAAACATCTGTTCCAAGATAGTGAATGAGAGGTAAGATCCATTTGACTTTTTATCTGTTCTTTCTTCCCATTCCTTGGGCTGCAGCAGTCACTCAGTTATTTGCTTAATCAGATGTAAGATGCAGATGAGCCCCATGATTGAGCAATTTTTTTAAACAAAATATTATTCAGAAGTACTGTACTGTACCTCACTCCTTCTCCTAGATGAGGAGGAGTATGGACAAATGTATGCACCCATCTTCACATAATAACCATACATTTAGACAACATACCTATAGGAATATATTGTAGGTTCTTTCTTGACCGTCTACCAGTCCCCAGTAGTGACCTAGCCTAAAACCTGCCTCATTTTCATGTCCAGGTTGTTAGGGAATTAAAAGTAATCACCAGTTTTGCTCCTATACAGGAGCAAAGTGCTTTAACATTTCCCGGTAAAGTAAACCAGGCAGTGGGTTATAGGGACTTCCTCCCTCTTAACGATAAGTGTCTTATTAAAGGACAAGGATTTGTGTTTGTGTAGGAGCAAATCACAAATTTTCCAAAGTACTGTAATTTGTATTTTTCCTAACTACAGTATACAAACCCGAGTCCTTTAAGTTCCACTTCCGACCATGAGCACTCCATAAGTTGTAGGTTCAAGGTCAAAGTGAGAGATCAGTGACCTGTCATGTGGGTGGGGGACCCAGTAGTAACTACTGCCACCTCCTAAAAAGTTCTAACTGCTGCATCCAGCTTTGCTGAAAGGATACTCGTATTAAAAGACTCAGGTTGTATAATTAGGAAAAATCCGAATTACTTTGTGATTTTCCAATTCTTAGTACTGTACTGTATTTGGGTACTGAAATGTGTATATTTTGTACTTGTTTGTTGTAAAAGTCACCCACTTGCTTGGGTTATGTACTATTAGTAGTTGTTTTAAAGTCTTTAGGCCCTTCCATTTGAGGGACAAATGCACGGTGGTCAGACACGGTTACCAATTTTGTTGTATGGGTGACAATCAAGTGACAATGATGTCAGACAAGGAAGCAACGGGCAAACAATTGAAGTGTCTGTGCCTGTTGTTAAGCCAGTGGATGGGTGTCTGATTATTGTCTGACACAATTCAGACTGCTCTCTGCCCTCTGCCCAGCCTAAGTCATATGTTCGCCTGCTTGTTCCTACTGACTGCCTTGGACTGTGTGATCTGGTAACACTGTTTCGAAGCGAAAGAATTACTGGCAAAGCAGTGCCCGTCCTGCATTTTCCCCTCGTGTGGAAGGGGCTTTAGTCTTTCTGTTAGTTTACAAAAGCACCAATGGTATAGTTTTTTTTTATTTTACGGGTATTTTTTTTGGTATACAGTACTGTATACATATTTTTTCTTGACATGTTGGTATAAATTTTTGTTTCCACATACAGTATATGAATGCAATTTTGGGGATAGATTGCTGTGAAAGCTAATGGTTTACTGTATTGAATTAGGTTGTATTTATGGAGTCTCAGTTAACTTCTCTACTAAAACGACTGAGTTATCCTGTACCTTATAATCTATTGGGGTACCATTTATTTCCATATTTTTTATCTGACGCATCTTAAGCTTACATGGAAGGGAAAGCCAAGTTCGACATTATTGGGACCCATACAATTTTGGACATTTTGATAAGTGGAACCTCTACACACGAACGTATCTACATCCAAATTTTCCAACACCCAAAGTAAAATTCGAGCAATTTTTCAACTCTACACCCGAATTTTATTTCGACACACGAAGTAAGCAATTTTCGTCGTACCGGTTGTATCCGAATTTTTCGACACGCAAAGTACAATTCGAACACGTTCCTACTCTACACCCAAATTAAACAATACAGTACGCGTACACGTAGATGGTACTCATAGCGCCGGATGTATTTTTTATTTCCGCCGATAGAAGGCAGCACTTCGACCTCGGAGGGACCCTCAATTAGCGTGGCTTGGGTCATTCCTCTGTTCTCGTCGGCTTCGTGTGGATGTGCCCTGTGCGTTCTGCTATTAACTGTATTCTTAATCGTGATTTTTTACATTCATCATTTTACGGTTTTTTACGTAAATCATGGGTCCTAAAAGGCTTAGTTTCGCAAGTGGTAGTGGTGAGAAAAGGAAGAAAAAAATGCTTTCTTTAGAAGTAAAGCAAGAAATTATTGAAAAGCATGAGCGCGTGAGTGAACTTGCAAACGAATATGGCCGAAATATGTCGACAATCTTGACAATCTTGAAACAGAAAGAAGCCATTAAAGCAGTGAAACCTTTTAAGGGGATCACCATCATTTAAAAACGTTGTAGCCCTGTCATAGAAGAGATGGAACGACTTCTGCTAATCTGGATCAAGGACAGAGAGATTGTTGGCGACACCATCACCGAAACTATCATCTGCGAGAAGGCGCATGCCATCTTCACTGACTTGAAGGAGGCGAGCTCTGGGGGTGATGCTGGGGAGAGTTCAACTGAACGTTCCTCAGACAATTTCAAGGCATCTCGTGGCTGGTTTGAAAAATTTAAGAAACGGTCATGGATTCATTCAGTTGTTCGCCACGGAGAGGCTGCTAGTGCGGACACCAAGGCTGCAGCTGACTTTGTGAAGAGCTTTGAAAGGACCGTGCAGGAAGAAGGCTACGTAGAGCAGCAGGTGCTCAATTGTGATGAAACCGGGCTGTTTTGGAAGAAGATGCCCAGTCGAACCTACATCACCGCCGAAGAGAAGAAATTGCCTGGGCATAAGCCAATGAAGGATCGGTTGACTCTTGCCCTATGTGCCAACGCTAGCGGAGACTTTAAAGTCAAGCCCTTACTGGTTTACCATTCGGAGAACCCTAGGGCCTTTAAGGCACAGAATGTGGATAAGGACCAGCTTCATGTTTTCTGGCGATCCAACTCGAAGGCCTGGGTCACTAGGCAGTTCTTTGTCCAATGGGTTGATCAAGTTTTTGGTCCTTCTGTGAAGAAGTATCTTCATGAGCAGAAATTGCCTTTAAAGTGCCTGCTATGCCTTGAAAATGCACCCGCTCACCCCTCCGGACTCGAAGATGATATCTTCGAAGAATTCAAGTTCATAAAGGTGCTGTATCTTCCACCGAATACCACCTCTATCCTCCAGCCCATGGACCAGCAAGTCATCTCGAACTTCAAGAAGCTCTACACCAAGCACCTATTCAAGCAGTGCTTTAATGTCATGCAAAGCACAAACTTAACTTTGCATGAATTTTGGAAAAGCCACTTTAACATCGTGCACTGCTTGCAGATCATAGATCAGGCTTGGGTGGGATTAACTCGACGAACCCTCAATTCTGCCTGGAAGAAGCTGTGGCCTGATGCAGTTTCTCCCCGAGATTTCAAAGGGTTTTGACCACGAACCTGATCCCGTGGTGGGTGCAGCGGAAGACGTAGAGGAAATCGACTCCCTTGGCAAGTCCATGGGTCTGGAGGTCGACACAGATGACATCACGGAACTCGTCGCCGAACATTACGACGAACTTACTACAGAGGAGCTCAAGGAACTCCATGCTATGTCTGAGCACATGAGTGATGACGAGGAAGGGATCGAGGAGGTAGAACATGTGTTAGGTTAGACGCAAATAAAAGAGGTGTTAGGAAAATATCAAGACATGGTCGACTTCATCGACAAATACCATCCAAAAAAATTGCAGGTTTGTCGTGTAGTTGTGCAGTTCGATGATGCTTGCCTAACTCATTTTCGAAACATTCTGAAAAGCCGTACCAAGCAACTTTCTATCGATAGCTTCTTTAAAGAAACTACGAAGCGAACTCGTGATAAAGAGGAAGGAAGTGGTTCAAAGAAAACGGCAAAGAGTGAAGAGAAAAAAATTCAATCAATTTCAAGTGTAGAGAGTGAAAGTGATTAAAATTATTCATCAAAAAGAAAAAAAGAAAATGTAAAAAAAAATATAAAATATAGAAATAAAGAAAAATAAATAAGCTAAGTTATGTTAAAGTTCACTTAGTGTAAGTTAGAATAAGTTACGGTAGTGTACGTTTATCGTAGTCACCCTCTCTACCTCCCCGCCGCCCGTCCGTCTCCTCTCTGCGTAGCAAGACCGACACCTGCGCTGGACTTTCTAAGGTAAAGTGACGCTAAAAACCCGTTTCTCATTTATTATTTCTTTATAATTATTCTTTTTTACATGTCTATTATCTAATTTAGAGTGCATATTGTCATGTGTAATTATGTGTAGTAATTTGTTAAGGAGTTATCATAGGTTTTTGGGCTCAACCACGGATTAATCCTATTTCAATGTACTGTATTCTTATGGGAAAGTTCGTTTCTACATCCGAACATTTTCTACACCCGAAGTCGGTTGTGGAACGGATTAAATTCGTATGTAGAGGTACCACTGTACAGTACTATAATAGCTTGTGATTTTGATATACTGTAATTTACATATTTTGATTCTAAATCCCACTGAAGGAATTTCAAGGTGAATGTTATTGAGACCCAGAAATTGCTGGACCTTAACCGTGCAGTCACGTAGATCTAAATACTTCTGCATTTGTGTATGAAAAAAGGTGAGGCTCAAGGTTCATTAGGTTCAAGGGTTTTGGTGCGTAATAGTTACATTTAGTTCTTTGTCTGCAGTTCTTGACTGTATAGTTTACACATTTTGGTTCTGCCTCTGAGTCTCATTGAAAGGGATCAAAGCTCAATTTTATTGAGCCTAGATCTTTTAATTTCTTCAGTTAGATCCTTTTGGCCTAATATCTTACAGTTTTCAATATTAAACTTACCCGATAATCATGTAGCTGTCAACTCCGTTGCCCGACAGAATTCTATGGAGGGATACGCCAGCTATCACAATACTAGAAGGGGGTGTACTTACCAGCGCCACCTGTGGCCAGGTACTCAATCATTTGTTGTTTACACCTCCTCAATTATTCCTGTCGTGCCTCCGGCTAGACGTTCTGGGATACGCTTATGGTCTTCGAGTTTATTCTCGCTTATTTGGTGATGTATTCTCTTTGATTTACGGCTGTCGCATTACTAGAAACCTTCTGATATTAGCTAGATAGCTTTTATTTAATTCAGTTTAACGGTTAACGAATTTTTGCTTGTTTTTTGGATTTCCCTTTGACTTCTCTTGAAAACAAAATGTCTGACATTTCGCAAGCCCCCTCCCATAGACGATGTAGGTCTTGCAATAGACGTATTCCGAAGGTCTCGGTAGATCCTCACACCGCTTGTTCTGACTGTAGGGACAGACCCTGTCAGTTAGAAAATCGATGTGAGGAATGCGCCGGACTTTCGGAATTGGATTTTGTCCGACTTTTAAAGTATTCTTCTAAGTTAGAGAGAATTAGAGCTAGGAGGAGTTCTTCTCACTCTTCTTTATTTTCCTCATCTCATGATCCCCAACCTGATCCTACCCCTGTAGTGGCTACCCCCGATCCTACTGTGTGCCCTCCGCCTGATATGTCAGTGGTTTTACGCGCTATTCAGGCTTTAGGCGATAAGGTAGAGTCAGTGGTAAGTGACCATAAGTCTCTGATGGCCGAAGTGAAAGAGTTGAAGGCCAAGAGTGCAGTGGGTGAAGTTAGTGCCAGTGCTGTGACGAGTGCTAGTGTCGGTGCAGTGCCTTGTACTAGTGTTAGTGCCAGTGTGGTGCGTGGGGATTTTTCTGTGCGAGCCAGTCGTTCTCCCAGTCCGGGACCTCTTGCAAGCTCCCAAGCCCAGGGGAGAAGCAATGTCGAAGGGCATAAGGGTTCGGCAGGCCTTGTTAGGCGCACAGAATTATCCTCAGTGGTTGCGGGCGTGTCTTCCACAGACCGTCACTCCCACTTGCAGACGATTGAGCCCGTCTTACGCTCGTCCGCTGATCTTCTCTCGGGGAAGAAACGTTGGTCTCAGGTCTCTAGACCGCTTAAACGCAGAGTCCAGCCCTCGAGTGCTCAGCCAGGTTGCAGTCGTTGGCTCAGCTCTGACTCGCCTCAGTCATCTAGCGACTGTACTCCGCCCAAGAGGAGTAAGGTACAACAGAGCTGCACCGGTGGTGCAACCACTGTTATGGCTTTACCTCAGTCTGCTACTGTCTCTGCTGATCCCAAGTGGTCTATGCTTCAGTCCATGCAAGCTCAGCTTTCGGACCTGATGCGTGAGTGTCGTGCTGAGAGTGTTGCTCCTCCTGCACCTGTGGTGCACCAACCTCCTGCACCCGTTCAGCCTGTGCTGCACCCTCCTGCACCGGTGGTGCACCTACCTCCTGCACCCGTTCAGCCTGTGCTGCACCCGCCTGCACCGGTGGTGCACCAACCTCCTGCACCCGTTCAGCCTGTGCTGCACCCGCCTGCACTCGCTGCACCCAGTCGCAGCTCCATCTGCCAGGCGTACGATGTTGAACCACTTTCTGTGTTCACTGTTCCCAGTGTTGTTCAGCATCAGCCTTCTTTAAGGCAACCTTCGGTTTGGGATCAGGAGGATTACTCCACTCTTCCTCCTCCTCCCCTGGCTGCTCCACCGGCGGTGCAACTCTCGGTGGAGGTACAACAACCTCTTCCACCTGTGAGTCAGTCTCCTCAGCTGCTGCACCGAGCTCTACCCGTGCACCCTGATCCTGCTCCTCAGACATCTCTGCTTGCGGGAACTTTACCTTGTTCTGCACAGCCTCGGTCTCTTCAACTCATACCACAGGAACAGGAACGGACTACTCCGCCTCCGTCCTCCGTTCAGCTGGTGCATTCCTTGGGTGCAACTCTTGCTAGGAGTCAACCTCCTTCACCCTTGCACCTGCCTTCTGCTCCGACTGTTGTTCAACCTATGCAGTCTGAACCTCAGGTTTTCCCTCAAGTTGAGGAAACCTCTGCTGTTGTTCCTACCCATTCTGACTCTGCGGTTCAGCATTCTGGTCCTTTTGCTTCGCTACCTTCTGCTGATGAAGTGTCGGATGATGAGGAGGCACATCTTGATCCCTCATCAGACGTGGAGGAGTCTAAGCCTTCTCCATTGTCTGTTGATTTTAGAAAGGTCTTGGCTCTACTCAGGGAGCTTTACCCTGACCACTTCGTCTCTGCTGTTCCCCGCTCTCCTCCATCTGAGTTTTCGCTAGGCGTGCAACAAGCTAAGTCGTGCTATACTAAGCTTGTCCTAGCTAGATCCTCCAAGAGGGCCTTAAGGATCTTAGGGGATTGGCTTCAGTCTAAACAACACCTGGGCAAGACTTCCTTCATGTTCCCTCCAACGAAGCTCGCATCGAAAGGTTGCGTTTGGTATGCCACAGGGGAAGCACCAGGCTTGGGAGTTCCTGCCTCTGCCCAGGCTGACTTCTCAAGTCTGGTGGACTCGCCTAGGAGGACTGCGATGAGACGCTCGAAGGTTTGTTGGACCTTCTCAGACCTGGATCATCTTCTGAAAGGGTTGTTCAGAGCTTTCGAGATGTTCAATTTTCTCGACTGGTGCCTGGGAGCCCTCAGCAAGAAAACATCTCCTGCGGACAAAGACTCTGCCATGTTAATTATGTCCTGCATGGATAAGGCTATCAGGGATGGATCGGGTGAGCTAGCGTCGTTATTTGTATCAGGGGTGTTGAAGAAAAGAGAACAACTGTGTTCCTTCCTCTCAGCCAGCATTACACCGTGCCAGCGGTCTCAGCTCCTTTTTGCTCCACTCTCAAAGTTCCTCTTTCCCGAGGAGCTAGTTAAGGACTTGTCGGCTGCCCTGATACAGAAGGACACGCACGATCTTGTAGCTTCATCGGCTCGTAAGTCTAAGGTTACCACCTCTGTTCCCAAGACTTATCGCTCTCCAGTGGCTGATACCCCGGCCACTAGGTTCATACCGCCCTTTCGTGGTAGAGCCCCCAGCCGAGGAAGCTCCCGTCCAGACTCTCACAGGGGCAAGTCTAAGAAAGGACCCAGGACATCCAAGGGAAAGCACTGACTCTCAGATTCTCCAGACAACAGTAGGTGCCAGGCTCAAGATCTTCTGGCAAGCCTGGGAGAAGAGAGGTGCAGACGCACAGTCTGTCAGTTGGCTGAGGTACGGTTACAGGATTCCATTCTGCCTCAAACCGCCTCTGACCACATCGCCCATCAACCTCTCTCCCAACTACAAAGAAGAGGACAAGAGGCTAGCATTGCAACAGGAGGTGTCGCTACTTGTGCAGAAGAAGGCAGTGGTTATAGTCCGGGACCATCAATCCCCGGGCTTCTACAACCGTCTCTTTCTTGTGGCCAAAAAGACAGGAGGTTGGAGACCGGTGCTGGACGTCAGCTCTCTCAACGAGTATGTCACCAAGCAGACGTTCACAATGGAGACGACCAAGTCGGTCTTAGCAGCGGTCAGACAGGAGGACTGGATGGTCTCATTGGACTTGAAAGATGCATACTTTCACGTTCCCATTCATCCAGACTCCCAACCTTTCCTGAGATTCGTTTTCGGAAAGGTTGTCTATCAGTTCCAAGCCCTGTGTTTTGGCCTAAGCACAGCTCCTATGGTCTTTACTCATCTGATGAGGAATGTAGCGAAATTCCTGCACTTATCGAACATCAGAGCCTCCCTCTACCTAGACGACTGGCTGTTGAGAGCCTCCACGAGTCGTCGTTGTCTGGAGAACCTCTCTTGGACTTTAGATCTAATCAGAGACCTAGGTCTATTAGTCAATTTAGAGAAATCTCAACTCATTCCCTCCCAATCCATTGTGTACCTGGGAATGGAGATTCAGAGTCGGGATTTTCGGGCTTTTCCATCGACCCCCAGGATAAACCAAGCCCTACAGTGCATCATGAGCATGCTGAAGAGGAGCAATTGCTCAGTGAGACAGTGGATGAGTCTCACAGGGACCCTCTCATCTCTGGCCCTGTTTGTCGAGCTGGGGAGACTCCACCTCCGCCCTCTTCAATTCCATCTTGCAGCTCATTGGGACAAGGGCTCGACTCTAGAAGCAGTCTCTATCCCTATCAACCAAGAGATGAAGACCACTCTCCGGTGGTAGAAGCACAATCTTCTTCTCAAGGAGGGTCTATCATTGGCCATCCAGACCCCCCATCTTCTTCTCTTCTCGGATGCATCGGACTCGGGCTGGGGTGCGACCTTGGACGGACGGGAATGCTCAGGAGTGTGGAACAAGGAACAAGGATTACTCCACATCAATTGCAAGGAACTGTTAGCAGTCCATCTTGCCCTGTTGAACTTCAAGTCCCTCCTGCTAGGCAAAGTGGTGGAGGTGAATTCAGACAACACCACAGCCTTGGCTTACATCTCCAAGCAAGGAGGGACCCATTCGAGGAGCCTTTACGAGATCGCAAGGGACCTCCTCATTTGGTCAAGAGGTCTAAACCTCACTCTGGTCACGAGGTTCATCCAGGGCGATATGAATGTTTCAGCGGATCGCCTCAGCAGAAGGAATCAGGTCATTCCCACGGAATGGACCCTCCACAAGAGTGTGTGCAACAGACTTTGGACGTTGTGGGGCCAACCTACCATAGACCTGTTTGCCACCTCCATCACCAAGAGACTTCCGCTTTATTGTTCCCCTGTTCCAGACCCTGCAGCGGTTCATGTAGATGCTTTCCTTCTGAACTGGTCCCATCTCGACCTGTACGCATTCCCTCCGTTCAAGATTATAAACAAAGTTCTGCAGAAATTCGTCTCGCACGAAGGGACACGGCTGACGCTGGTTGCTCCCCTTTGGCCTGCAAGAGAATGGTACACAGAGGTACGTCAATGGCTAGTCGACTTCCCCAGGACTCTACCTCTAAGAGTGGACCTTCTACGTCAACCACACGTAGACAGGTTGCACCCAAACCTCCACGCTCTTCGACTGACTGCCTTCAGACTGTCGAAAGATTCGCTAGAGCTAGAGGCTTTTCGAAGGAGGCAGCCAGTGCGATTGCCAGAGCTAGAAGAATTTCCACTCGTAGAGTCTACCAGTCTAAGTGGGAGGTCTTCCGAAGCTGGTGTAGAGCCAATTCAATATCCTCTACCAATACCTCTGTGATCCAAATAGCTGACTTCCTTATTCATCTTAGGAATGAGAGATCCCTTTCTACTTCTACAATTAAAGGGTATAGGAGCATGTTGGCCTCAGTCCTCCGCCACAGGGGTTTGGACCTGTCTTCCAACAAGGACCTTCAAGACATTCTCAAGTCTTTTGAGACGTCTAAAGAACGTCGTCTTTCCACTCCAGGCTGGAATCTGGACGTAGTCTTAAGGTTCCTTATGACATCTAGGTTCGAACCTCTCCAGTCAGCTTCCTTCAAGGATCTTACCCTCAAGACTGCTTTTCTCGTTTGCCTTGCAACAGCTAAGAGAGTCAGTGAGGTTCATGCCTTCAGCAAGAACATTGGTTTCACAACCGAATCAGCTACATGTTCTTTTCAGCTTGGATTCCTAGCAAAGAACGAACTTCCTTCACGTCCTTGGCCTAGATCGTTCGAAATACCTAGCCTCTCCAACATGGTAGGTAACGAACTAGAGAGAGTTCTTTGCCCTGTCAGAGCTCTCAAATATTATCTGAAGAGGTCTAAACCTATTCGAGGACAGTCAGAAGCCTTATGGTGTGCCATCAAGAAACCCTCGAGACCCATGTCCAAGAATGGGCTTTCGTACTATATAAGGCTTCTGATCAGAGAAGCACATTCTCACTTAAAGGAGGAAGACCTTGCGTTGCTGAAGGTAAGGACCCACGAAGTAAGAGCTGTTGCTACTTCGTTGGCCTTTAATAAAAACCGTTCTCTGCAGAGCATTATGGATGCAACCTATTGGAGGAGCAAGTCAGTGTTTGCATCATTTTATCTGAAAGATGTCCAGTCTCTTTACGAGAACTGCTACACCCTGGGACCATTCGTAGCAGCGAGTGCAGTAGTAGGTGAGGGCTCAGCCACTACATTCCCATAATCCCATAACCTTTTTAACCTTTCTCTTGAATACTTTTATTGTTGTTTTTATGGTTGTTACGGTAGGCTAAGAAGCCTTCCGCATCCTTGGATTTGGCGGGTGGTCTATTCATTCTTGAGAAGCGCCTGGGTTAAAGGTTTGGTAGAGGTCCTTTAGTAGGGTTGCAACCCCTTGTACTTTGGCACCTTTGGGTTGATTCAGCCTCCAAGAGGAACGCTGCGCTCAGTAAGGAAGACGAACTTTAAATAAAAGGCAGAGTAACGGTTCTATTCGACTTCCTTACCAGGTACTTATTATTTCATTGTTATTTGAGATAACTGTTATATGAAATTTGGGGATACTTAGCTATCCTTTAATCATGTACACTGGTTTTCACCCACCTCCCTGGGTGTGAATCAGCTACATGATTATCGGGTAAGTTTAATATTGAAAAATGTTATTTTTATTAATAAAATAAATTTTTGAATATACTTACCCGATAATCATGATTTAATCGACCCTCCCTTTCCTCCCCAGAGAGAACCAGTGGACCGAGGAATAATTGAGGAGGTGTAAACAACAAATGATTGAGTACCTGGCCACAGGTGGCGCTGGTAAGTACACCCCCTTCTAGTATTGTGATAGCTGGCGTATCCCTCCATAGAATTCTGTCGGGCAACGGAGTTGACAGCTACATGATTATCGGGTAAGTATATTCAAAAATTTATTTTATTAATAAAAATAACATTTTTCACTGCTATGCACTTTGTGGTTTTGCCTTCTGTAAAGCTACCAACTAAACTCTTTTAAAGTTACCAGGTAAAGAAGTTCAATAACTGGAAGAGATTAAAAAGATTGATATAGTTTAGAAGAAGTTTCTCAAGGTAATCTGCAACAAACTCTCAGACAAATGGTACTTATCATATTTGTTCTTATGTGTCACCAAACCTTTCGTCCTCTTAACTAGAGCTATGTCTCTAGTTCATATTTTTCCTATGCGTATACAAACCTTTCATTCTATAAAATAGGGATATGTTTCAGCCAAAGTGGGATAGATATTGAATCGTTAACAAGTTACAGTAGTCGGTCAACAACAGGTGTATGAGGGGGAAGCCTTGTCTGCCTTCCTGTCACAGAGTAGCCCCTTTTATCTTTGGCTATGGTGAGTACAGACATGCCACTGTGTTCTTCTCTTGACTGATGGGCCATTCATTTGGAGTGTTTTCACTTTATCAGTCAGGAAAACGATGAGCTCAGAATGTTACTCATCTTACTTCGTAGTTGTTTCTCTACTTGGTAGCCTGATTCTGACTAGGTTTCACCCATCCTTAATAGAGAAGATAATTTGATGCTGACGGTGTTCCCCAAATGGTGATCCGTCTTACAGTTATTATTATTATTATTATTATTATTATTATTATTATTATTATTATTGTTATTGTTATTATTATTATTATTATTATTATTATTATAATACGCTAGGATATAACCCTAGTTAGAAAAGCAAGAAGCTATAAGCTTAAGGACTCCAACAAGGAAAAAAAGTCCAGTGAGGAAAGGAAACAAGGAAATGAATAAACCAGAAGTAATAAACAATCAAAATAAAATATTCTAAGAACAGTAACAACATTAAATTAGATCTTCCATATACAAAGAAGAATTGTTTGGTAATCTTAGTGTTGTCAGGTGTGAGGACCGGGAAAGAATGTGGAAAGAGTAAGCCTGACTATTCGGTTTATGTTTAGGCAAAGACAAAATGAGCTGTAACCAGAGAGGGATGTAATGTACTATTGTCTGACCAGGCAAAGGACCCAATAATACCCCAGTGGTAGTATCTCAACAGGTGGCTGGTGCCCTGGCCAAGCTACCTGTTTCCAGTGCTCCCCTTGTGACAAAACCCCACCCCAGTGAAATGGTGGAAGAAGCTATTGTTAACTTACTCGGAGGGCAGTGGTTATCGGTCGCTCAGTCCATGACTTCTCTTTGAAGAAAGAATGATTGGCAAGGGGAAATGGTTAGCCAGGGGAAGGAGAATTCACTCTCTACCAATCTCATCTTCCTTCTCCATTCGCTTAGTCGTGCGTAAACGAGTTTTGCTAAAAGTTCCATGAGACTTACAGCAATTGATTTCCTTCTTATGGAAGGAGTAATGTTACTCATCTGATGACATACTTTTGAAGTTAGTCAAGGAAACTTGAACCAGTGAGAGAGCTGGCAAGTAGTGTTACTTGGACCAAACATCAGCATGGTAAGCTTGGGGAGAAAGAGAGTTTATGAGCCATTTTTGTTGCGATATAGAGGACTGTTCCTTGCAGACTGACTGGTACCTTCCGGTCAGTTAGCCGTTATGAGCCTGGTGTTACAGCAATTGCTGTTTCATCAGTTACAAGTGAACTGGCCTACCCAGACTGATCTCCAGCACCTTCCAGTTGGCTAATGGGAATACTGTATTGTTCATTTTACTGCCTTGGGCCCATATAGAACTCACGCATCAGCTGGTACCTTTTGGGTAAGTTGTGATCATGAGCCTGGTATGACAGCCACTGCGATATCTTCAGCTGTAAGTGAACAGTCCTAACAGGACTAATCTCCAGCACTGCATAGTAAGCCAATGGGGATATCCTTCATGTTGGGTATCGTTCACTGAACTCCTCATACCATTACAGAGCATAGCCGACAAAGCTGACATGCCAACCAGTATTAATGGGGCTGTGTAGAAATCTTAAGCTTTGGGTAACAGCTGCTGCTATTCATCTTTGAGTCACCAACCAGTACTTTTGGGGTTGGCCAGTGAGGCAAGACTAGTGTTACAGTGTTTTTTAATTCACTGTTTACATTGGTATTAGGTCAGCGGTCCTTCTGGACAGAACACCAACTCCCAGGCGATTGAAGGAGAAGTAACGCTGTCTTGTGAAGCTATCTTCCTCCTATTTAAGCCCTTCTGATTCTGATTCTTCTTCTCAGAAGTAGCAGCAGTCTAAGAAGGCCAGTTGTAAGTAGCCGGAAGGACTCTCCACCACACAACTCATCTCTCTTTCGGGGAGGTGTATGGCTCCTGATTGGCTCAACTACCTCAGTAGCCAGGCTGGCCAGAGAGTTATGGCCCCTCTTCCTGCTGCAGTCTTGTGAGAGGAGGCAGCCTGAAGGGTCAACATAGCTTTTACCATTATAATTGAAGCCTTTGATGCAGAAAAGGAGATGCAGTCATACCTCGGTATTCAACCATAATTTGTTCCAAAATGAGTCGTATACAGATTCGTTCAAATACCGTGCCATTTTTTTTACCATTACAAATAATGTAAAAGTGAATTATTTATTCCAAGCCCCAGTTGACTTGCTATTAGCGTGACGTCTTAGCATAAAAAGTGATGCAGTTATGTAGTTTATACACAAATAGTAAATACAATAAAACATATAAAACACACAGTAAAAGTGAAAACATTAGACATCATTTTATCATAAGAAAATTTCCCTCTTTGGTTGCAGTATGACCGTGTAAGTGGATGGCGGTGTGGGGAGGAAGGGAGGAGTTTTTGCCAAGGAGGGATTCCTCTTCCACAAAAATGTCTGGTAATTGAGATTTGGGTTTTTCCCTTTTCTATCGCCTTTGGAGAATTGAGGTTTGGGTTTTTTCCCTTTTCTGTTGCTTTTTGGGGATGTTTTTCCTTTAATTAATTAAACACTGATCCAGTGTTTGTTGCTTTTGTCTTTCTTTTGCAGAATCATACAGTAGTGAGACATAACATTATCAATGAATAGGTTTACAGCTCTATTGGTTATTACTGTATCAGGATTGAGTTTTTTCAGCAAAAGCTTGAAGTTCCCTTCCCCCCCCCAGCATGATTTCTAGCGCCTTTTCACAATTAAGTGCCTCGCTAATGCTATCACCTCGTAACTGTTTCTCATTTGTGAAAATAAGTAACAACTTCTCCACTACGTCAAGTATCTGAGGCCTTTGCTTCATCAAAGTAGTCACTCCTTTAGCAACATTAGCTCCCTTTATTATTTCTTTATTCTTTAAAATTGTCGATATTGTTGACTTAACCATAGAGTATTCGAGAACGAGATCCAAAACACGCATTCCATTTTATACTTAGAAATAATTTCCTTTTTCATTTCAATACCGTTTTGCACCGTTTTCCTTTTTACTTGACCACTTTCACTCTTATTTTTCTTTTGACCCTCCTGCTAGTAATGTGGTAATGTGTTCGCCTAGTATTTGCATGGCAGCAGATCGGACCCTGAGTTTAAGCTGTTTATTGGGGAGGCCACTGCTGTGGTTGGGCACCACAGTGGGGGGGTTGGGCTTGCCTGGCTGACATTCTGGTGAGCATCTATTCTGATGAAACTGGAACCGAAACCAAACACCTTTACATTTAAGTGCTAATGAGTCAAAATAGATTAAAAAGGATGCAAAACAAAGATATAGCACAGTGTAACACGAAAAGTGAGGCAAGGCGTATTTTTACATTTATCTTAAATAACGGCCAACTCATAACTGATGGCGTTCGGCTTGGCAGGTTTTTACTCGCACTGGTCGAGTACCGAATATATGTTCGGGAACAAGGGCATTTTTTACTCAAACAATTTGGTCAAAAACAGATTTGTTCTAGCTTCGAGACGTTCAGATACCGAGGTTCTACTGTACTATGGGCAGCTAGGTGGTCAGCAGCAGGCAGGTGCCAACACAGTCAGTGTGAGATCAAGGGGGTAAAAGGAAAAGAGAAGCCTCCTGAGTGTGCATTAATACTTCCCTTTCCTCACGAAAGCCGGAGGTTTTGTGCTGGATTATTTCTCTGCCTTTAGGAAATCTTTCCTCGCAGACCTCCGTATCCACCTTGTCCAGGGCTTCCAAAGACAGGATTGACCATGGAAGTTTGTTATGTATCCTGATGACCCGAAATGCCTGGCAAATTCTGTATCACTGTTTTCCTCTCCCTGGGAGGGGAGTAAGGAGCGTCTCTCACTCCATTGACCCTTCTGATGCAATTAAAGAGGATACAAAACAAAGATATAGCACAGTGTAACACAAAAAGTGAGGCAGAGCATATGTTTACATTCATCCGAAGTAATGGCCAACGCATAACAGATGGCTATCGGCATGGCGGGTTTTTACTCACACTGGTCGAGTACCAAATTCATGTTCAAGAACAGAGGCATTTTTTACTCAAACATTTTGGTCGAAAACAGATTTGTTCTAGCTTCAAGACGTTCAGATACCGAGGTTCTACTGTACTATGTGCAGCTAGGTGGTCAGCAACGGGCAGGTGCCAACATGGTCAGTGTGAGATCAAGGGATAAAGGGAAAAGAGAAGCCTCCTTAGTGTGCAGTAATATTTCCTTTGCCTCACGAAAGCCGGAGGTTTTATGCTGGATTTTTTCTCCACCTTTAGGGAATCTTTCCTCGCTGACCTCCGTATCCACCTTGTCAGGGCTTCTAAAGATAGGATTGAACACGGAAGTTCCTTATGAGACCTGATGCGGCTGACGAAGTCTGTATCACTGTTTTCCTCTCCATGGGAGGGGAGTAATGAGCATCTCTCACTCCATTGACCCTTCTGATGCAATTTAGCGCATAAAAGATGGTTGAATCTGACTTGCCTTCTTTCGTGTCGGGCACCATAAAACCTTGGGGGGGGGGGGGGAGCGCAGTCGGAATCACCCAGCTGGTCTCGGGAGGGGTTGGAGTCTAGAAAAATTTCCCGTTCCTCTCACTGGCCAAGGAGACTAAGACTGGGCGAAATGACATCCACCTTTTTCTTAGGATCTCTCAGAATTTTCATTTTTGTGCCTCATTCCAATATCTAGGGTCTGCTGGGATGTTTGACCTGTTATTTGGAATGCCCCCAAGATCCTCTCTTTCCTTGAGGTGGGCACTCTCATAGAAAGGTGAGAGGTGGCTAGATGGTTTGCTCCTCTCCTTGGCAACCTCTGAACAGTTCAATGGTCCTGGGTTGGAGTGGGCTGTTATTCCCCTGTGTCCTGGCCACTCTTCTTGGAAAAAAGTGAGCAAGAGATTAAATTTAAATCAATTCGGACAGGCAATAATTGTCTACCAGAGAGATTTCTTTTTGGTGATAATGATCCTTGATGCGTACGGTGCCGATAGTCGCCTTGAGGAGCGGTATCCAGTTTATTTGGGCTATCTCCAAGTCGTGAAACTTTGGGATAGGCCGCTGAGGACAGTGTGTCTTAGTTGATGTAGGAGAGGGAACCACGATTGGAGGATCCTTGGTACTGTGATAGTATTCCAATGGACGTAAGCAATGCTCATCCGGGCTATGGGCTTCTAGGTGTAGTGTGCCTAAATGATGCCTGTCTAAGTGAAGTGCATTTGGGCAAGATGCGTGTAGAGGTGTGTCTGGGTGTGGCTTGTCTGGACAATGCATGTCGAGGTGCAGCACATGAGGGTAAATCGTATTTAGTAGGGTCTAGCAATGAGGTTGAGGCTCGTTGAAGATCTTTATCCTCTGAAGAGGAAGGGACTGGCAACCTTGTGGGGACAAACTGAGGAGCTCATGTGCTCTGGAGGAGTCCTTCTCCTTTAAGAGTGAAGGTCAGGAGACTGGCGATCTGCTGTAGGAACATGGTCCTCTGTCGAGTCCTCCAACAAAGGGCTCTTCCCAAGTGCTGAGCAACTGGGAGACATTTTTCTCAGTGGTTGGTGGAGGAAAAGAGCCAATGACTTCTTCCACAAGGCCCCTATTCTATTCCTTTTGGGGAGGGGCTCCTTGAAGAGATCATCTCCATGCGCTCTGTTCCTGTGGGGCTCCGTGAAGCCCCAAGGACCACAACAAACAAGGCATCATTGTAAAGAGGAAGAAACAGGAGACTCTGACCCAGGAGGCAGCCCCTGTTTTGTGAAAGGAAACTGGGTCTCCTTACTTTGAGGCTTGATACAAGGTTACAGGGTCCCTAATCTTCCTCAACCGTCCCTTGTTAGAGACTGACGTAGAAGGGTCGGAGTACAGAGTACTAGGGTTACGGGAAAGAAATTGGGAGTTTTTCGACCAGTAGGTTGAAGGATTACTTTTTCCTTCTGACATAAGTTTTCCACTGGGTCGGCAACCACTCCCAACACTCGTCACAGTGAGAGGCCCGACTGCTTGATTGTCCTCTCGAGGCAGGGCACAAGAGGTGAGCCTCAGTCTCCTTCAGCTTGTGGTGCTGCACTTTTTGCCCAACATCTGCAAATAATTCTGCTTATCAGCTGGCATCCTTACTAGTTGGAGAAGTTACAAACACGCCGGGAAGAGAAAAATTTTGTTACAAACACGCCGGAAAGAGAAAAATTTGTTAGGAAGTACAGCGAGAATGTCTGCTATCAAATTGGCTACTCAGTGAGGAAGCAAGAGGGTTGGGTTTCCCCACTCACGGCTGGTAACTACTTGGTTATGAAATTCTAACTGCTGTATCCCAGCTAAACTGTCATACTGTACTCCTATGTGAAAGACGAAGGTATGTATTTGTACCAGAACATATCAGCCTTAGCAAAATATGTTAGCTAATATTTATTCAGTTGTAAGCTTCTATTTTTTTTTCTTTTTCACTTCTTAGGTTGGACTTGGTCAAATATCATCGCTATCATTGCCTCCCACCTCTTTCTCGGGCATTAACTTTCCAACGCCTGATCATTAAGGTTTAAAGTGACAAGCAAGTATCCTTTAATTTTGTATATATTTATGTATATATGGCCAAAAAAATTGTTAATTGTTTTAATGATATTTAAAATGTGATTGAAGTGGGTTTGTGAATAATTTTCTAAAATGAATGCTATTCAGATTTATTTTCGTAGAATTATATATGAATTTCAAAGTGTGATAATACTGTATTTGCAATTTTCCTTAGCGCAGCTATCTTAAACTGTGATATACATTGTAAATGTGATTAGGTTAGGTAATAGATCAGTCTGTATCTTATGCATTTGTCTCTTTTATTTAAATGTCCTGTTCTTTGGCAGTATTTAGTTTATATTTGGAGGTTCTTTGGATTACTGTACATTAAAGTTATTACAATATAGTTAAAAGGTAATAAATAAAATGCTTTTTCTTCTATAGTAATTTTTTATAAAATTCCTTTTTATGATAAATCACAGCATATTGTGCATTTTATACGTATTATTAACATTATTAGTGCAATGTCCCAATATAAAACTTGACAAGAAACATTTAAATGATATAAAATACATGGGGTTTGAATAGTAAAATATTTTACAATCATTCCCTTGTCAAATGACAAGGGATATAGCAATTATTTACAATATATATACAATATTAAATACAGTAATCAGTATAATGATTTCATGTATCTGGCCATAAATTCAGTCAAACCTTAAGTTAAATAACTAAACAGCATAAGATTTTTTCTTATCACAGATCAATGGTGTAAACCACTTTAGAGTTAAGAATTTGCTAGAGCAGATTGACAGTGTACACCTGAAAAGCTTTTCTTAGTGCATTGTAAAACCAGTAATCTAAAATATCTTAGTACAGTATACTGTATGCAACAATGTCATGTAAAATCACAAATTAAGTAATTTGAATTTTTCCTAATATACAATCAGAGTTATTTAATACAGTGGGAGTATAAATACTTCAGCGAAGTTGTTACAGTCATTTAAACTTTAAACAAGGTAAACATAGTTGTTTGTCAGGTGGCAGGTAGGTTGCCCTCCTGATAAGTGGAGCAACCCTCACTTTGATCTTTAGCCTAGGACTTATGGGGCGTTGAGGCAGACTCAGACATGAGCTTGTATTTAGGAAAAGTAAAAATTAATTTAAAGATTTGCTATTTGTTCCCACAAGAATACGAACCATCATCCTTAATAGATTCATTCAAGGGCGGAAGTCCCTATAACCAAACTGGTTTGTTACTAACCCGGGAAATCCAGTGCACTTCGGTTCTATCAGGTACTACCTGAGCATGAAGATATGGCAGGTGTTAGGCTAGATCCCCACCAAGACACTAGGTGGTGGTCACGTTAGAACCTACATCCAAAAGGATACTTTTGTCGGATTGTATGGCCATCCTTCCCCTTGTTTGGGAGGATGAGGGAAATACTTTACTTTGATTACAGCTTACCTTCATGTAACATCAGGTCCAGCTCATAATTGAATGACTGCTGCACCCCAAGGAGGGGAAAAAGAAAAGACGAGAAAGGCCAGAAATTCTACCTTTCATTCTAGACCAGCCTGTCCTTGGTTAAGGAGGATTATTGGTGAAGACTGCAAGCACAATGAATCCTCTCAGAGTTTGTATGAATGCTGAGATTGAAACCTAGTAATAAATTGTTCTAATTCCCTATCCTGTTAGCGAGTGAGAGACCTTGGACAACGGGAAACACTCTGGGCATAGGTAGATCTCACATCCTAGATTGGTTTCATAATGTATTTAGATTTAGGTCGGGGAACAGTTTTGGGGTGTCAGAAGATCTTGTTGAAAGATTTCTGGTCTTGCAGTAATGGGAAGGAACAAGCGAGAGGTGTAATAGTTCCCTGAAGAACTAGCATAAGTTCCTATTGTTATGATTCCCGATTGCACCCTAATTTGTAGGAAACCATGATCATGGAGAACAAGCATGAGAAAACTTGGCTTGCCATGAGAGAATACAATTAGAAAGTTTCCATGAAGATAAAGGATGAAGGGCATGGAGTAACATCGGCGCTTGAAGGGAAAATATAGCCAGTACAAGCGATTAGAATGACCATAGATTCCTCTTCCAGCTCTATCATGGACTGGAAAAGCTGCAACAAAGCAGATGCCATTAGTTCTATGACCTGAAAGTCACTGACGAATAGGCGGGAGGCGTCTGATTGCGTAGTGTCCTACAAGTACAGTGAATAACAACCTTGTGTTCTCGGGGGTAGGAAACATATCCAATTCTTGGCCTCTCGCCTCACGTACAAGGTGGTGATATACTAGAATCGTTCCCCCTGGTACATACTGTCCCTTTCATGCTTATGCAGAGAGGGATCAGTCATGGGTGTTATCATTCAGCTGAGCTAGATAAGACCGATCGTGTAGCACCTGGTCACATCGAGACTGCTGAAGTGGTGACTAAGAATTTGGACATCGGACACAATTTGGAACATAATGCGTGGATGCTTTACTTGTGTTGGTCAGGTGGATGGCTGATTATATGCATGGATGATCATATTTATGAAGCTTGTGTGTGTGGAAGCTCGAGCGAGTGGATGATCTTGGACATAGAAAATAGTGAACGTGGAGATGATGGGCTTGCAGACTGTGCTTGTTGATGATCGTATGTATGAAGTTTATTCAGTACACATTGATTACAGGCTTATGAAGAGAGAACTCCTAGAAAGCTAGAACATTCCAACCGGGCCAATCATCTTTATAGTTGTTACCGACATGCCATCAAAACGTCCAGGAGGAGGAGGAGATAGAGGGCAGTGAGTCCACGTCCTGAACAGCAATGCCCTGGTGCAGTCCAGTATGAGACCAAGCACTGGTAGCACTCACGTGAACACATGTACAATACCGCATAATAAAACACATTCTCCTGGAAAGCGGCATTCCTGATACGTATTTTAGCTTACATATGGGGCAAGGACATACTAGAATCGTCTTCCCTGGTAGATACAATTCTGGTATGTACTGTCCCTTTCACGCCTACATAGGGATAGTCTATTAGGGGAGGTTCTTGTCGCTCAGTTGAGGAAGAGGAACAATCCAAAGACCTTCCCCTCTGGCAGCAGCTTCTATGGTCTTGCGTAAGGGATACAGCAATAGCAATGCTTAATGATACCTCTTTGGCACGCATCACTTCTCTGTCGCTCACCTGAAAGATATTGTCCAGGAAATGGAAAAATAAGGGTGGCATCCTTCCAAGCTGACCAGAAGTACTCGACTTATAATGCTATGGGACAACTCTTGGCCTTTACTCCTCCCAGTAGAAGACAGAGCAAGGGTAAAAGGTGTGAAACATACCCAGGCATCTCCCTAGTATTGTGAGTGCTGAAGTTTCTTCTTGCTATGGGACAACATTTGGCACTCACTCAAAAAGGGAATTTTCTGTACCCCACTGTCTTTCCCATGGAGATTGAAACCGTAGGGCTTACGCGAATGACTGCTACCAATTAGACGTCAACGATGATTACTACTAATCATTCTTTAACACAAGTTACAGTGAAGACTAAAAGGCATTCTCCTGTGGAAAGAGATCACAATGACATAACCAGGTGGTACGTCCTTAGTGTCTTGCAAGATCGGCATACACTAAGAAAAGAGCAAGAGCAGCACCTCTTCCCTTCGCGCTCGATAGCGATGGAACTCATTAGCAATGTAAGGAAATTCAACTTCTTTAGATTCATGTTGTGGTCATCGATGAAAGGTCACGCACAATATACATTCTGCCTAACAGGAATAATTATGTGGATAACAGCAGGTAGTACAGAAAACGGTCACACTATTACATTTATCAGGAAACACTGCATATCCTTGGCTTCTTTTAGTAATATCCCTCTAAAATGGTTGTTTGCAAGAACATTTATTCAATCTGAATGAAAAAGGTAACTATTAAAACAGCCAAATGTGGATGTAGAGAGGTAAGCCTGTACTATTTGGCGGCACAAGTTGATGCGACAGTTGCTCCACCCAAAAGAAATTATGTTTACCCAGTCAAAAGTTTTTAACAGCCCTTCCAACTTTGCCTAGGTCATCCTCTGATAAATGATGGTTTGTATTTGTGGGGAACAAATGTTTTATGCTAAATTATTTTGCATTACACCCCCCACATAACCTTTATCTTTAAAAATTTCATGAAGCATAAGTTAGTTTAAATTACATAATAAAATAACTATATACCTTAAAACATATTTTCCATAAATAGGCATTAATCATATTTATACATTCTTCCTTAAAACGGATACACCAACTCGTACTAATTAAGAACTAGCCTCCATTGTGCATGCCCAGTCTTCCTATGACTCCTTTTTTTCTTAAATTTTATGTGCCCTTCAGAAGGCAGAGGAGAGGGAGTTTGGCATATAGTAAATAAGTTTGTATGAAAAATATTTCTGAGTTATAAAAGTGAATGTTCTTCCCCAGCAATATTCCTGCATTACAATTTAGGAGTGTGGACACTTCAGCAAATAGAAGACATGAAGATCAGTAGTCCATCCTTCTGAAAGGCAAAGCAACATAAGGCGGCCATATCTTTATTATTCAATCCCTAATAATCTAGGGGAAAATTTTGGCTTCTATTCCAAATGAATCATTTCAAAGAGGACTAACACACTTGATGGCAACAAGAGGCATGATGACAGATAGAAAAACCAAGACTTAAAAGTACCGGAATCACAAGACAACAATTGTCGACCAGTAACTTGAGTGGGAAATATCTCAAAGCATGGAATTTGGCAAGATTCTTGGAAAAACATGTTTATGAGTAAAGATATACTAAAGAGGCTTCCCAACACCATCTTTCCCACCATTATCCCTACATTAAAGGGTTAGTTGCTTGATGCACCTCTTCAATGCCTTTATCAAAAGGATCTTCTTCCACTGTACCTTTTCTCTCCATATCAGCCATCCTTCACCTTATCCTGCCATCTAATTCTCTCCCTACCTCTCAGTTTCCTCCCCCAACAAGTTCCTCCCAAGCCCTTCCCACCATACCCTATACTAGCCTACCAGGTCACTAGTTGGCCTGGAAATTGATGGTTCAAAATTATTAAACTGGTCTGAAACATCATTATCACCACCCATGTCCATGTGCCACTGAATGTTTTTAAAAACCTACGAGAAAATCACGGTATACCTCAACAACAAAGATCTTTACACTCGGGAGAGACAAAGAAGTCTGTGAGAGGACTAAAGGCTTTGAGTGAAATATCTACCATTTTCTTTTTTGAAGTTAAGTGATAGGCATCCAACACAGTGAGACTAAAGCAGCAGCAACAATCTCTGAAAACCATCTCTTCTGGAAATTATTTTGATAGAATGAACATATGGGATTTTAGACAACGGAAAACCAATAGAAGTGTGGCTGCTTTATAAGTTAGCTCAAGTAGAGAGGTATTCTACAACTATCTTTGACAAAATCCAAGGGGATCCACAAACCACTTCTGCTGAAAAGCAAGGGAGACCCAATGGGAAATCCAGTCAAACAATGAGGACCCAAAACTCCACCAGAACCTGGTGGATTAAACTAAAGGTATAAGACATCCAAATTGTCACATACTGTAGCTGTAATACTGCATCCATGGGGTCTAGCTGTGGAAAACAATAAATCAGTAGTATGAATGTAATGTAATGATTCAATCAGACCTAATAGTGCCCTACACCTACCCAATCACCCTGAAATGTCTGGGTTATTAGCTTCCATATTTTGAACACCCAGTACAATGTCACAGAGAAGACTTCCACTGTAGATGACACTAAGAATCCAAGAAGAAGTTTTTCCTGTGGGGTTGGTGGTGGTGGCTAACACCAAAATTCCATTCTAACAAGATTACTCTAAGTGCCTGAAGGCCAAGAAAAGAGACTTTTATATCAGGAAACTGGAGGCCTCCCCCATTTCTTGGTTGACTACACACCTTCCACCTGAAAATCTACGGGTTAAACTCACCAGCTTTGTATTGACGTATGTGAAAAATTTTCTGACAATTCTCGCCCCTGGTGTTACCAGCAGAGATTCAGCAGATCACAATATTTGACTAACCAGAATGTTATCTGAAATTGATGTATGCCATAAGCTCTGGTTGAGAGTCCTTTTCTTCTACCCATAACACATTTTGTTCAGGACATTTAACTTCCCGTTGGATAAGTAGGACATTAAACGACCGTCAGAATGAGTAAGGGAGACTTGCCTCTAGGAAACATAGGTGATAATTGTCCTGAAGGACCTTGAGACCCAAGAATCCACTCCATAACCTTCCATAAGCCCATAAAATTCTGCATTGCTGTTGCCACTGGAAAAAGAGACTGCAAGAAGAGGAATCTCATCTATGATGCTCCTGCCATTTACACATTTAAAATGAAACCCAACTGCTCCCACTGGAGCAAATACCAATTATAGGCTCTTGGACTGTAAAGAAAGAGAGTCTTATAAAGGAGAGTAAGAGAATCTATCTAAAAAAAATGTGTAGACTTGGTATCACATGTACAGTAGACTTGTGGGTTAGATTGACTTGAGTGGAGAAGCACGGTTGAAGGAAGACTAAAACCAAGGAGGAGCTGCACACGTTGAAGCTGGCAGCTGTCATTGTTGTTATGGGCATTTCTTCTCAAATTATTTCATTGCCAAAGATGCCAGGAAGAGGTAAGGGTCCAAAGGGTTGGCTAGGTATATGAGTTAACTATGCCTAAAGGTCCAGATGGACGAATCATGGGAGGCAAAAAAGAGACCTCAGACACCAATTTTGGGGGAATGGCCGTTATTGGAGTCAACATACGACTGGCAAAAAAAAAAAAAAAAAAAAAAAATCTTCAAAATAACTCATGATCACAATCAGCTAAGAAAAGGTTGTAGGCCAAGATGAACATGACTCACAAGGCACAGAAGACAAAATGATCCAAAAAACTACTTTTATGTGTATCTCAGGAACAATGCATAAAACTGTATCTACATCCTGGGGAGAAAGATTGCCAACAATAAAGGGCTCGAGAGCCTGCGACAGAACCTGTGGCATTACTAAAGGTCTCAGAATTAGTCTCTATGCTGGTAGGCTATTGCAAAGATAATTTGGGAACCATCAAGGACTTGAATGAGGATGAGCATCCACACTAAAACCTTTGTAAACAAGTGGGTTGAATCTACAGGTTAATTTCTAGACAGAGGAATATCTTCATGGTATGGGATAGACAAATTCACAGGAAGAACTGGAGGTTCAAGGACATACATATACCAACGCACTTCCCCCAATTTTGGGAGGTAGCCGACATCAAACAAATGAAACAAAAAAGGGGACCTTTCCTCTCTATATTCCTCCCAGCCTGACAAGGGACTGAACTGAGTTCGGCTGGTACCGCTAGGGTGCCATAGCCCACCCTTCCTCGTTATCCACAACAGATGAAGCTTCATAACGCTGAATCCCCTACTGCTGCTACCTCCGCGGTCATCTAAGGCACCGGAGGAAGCAGCAGGGCCTATCGGAACTGCGTCACAATCGCTCGCCATTCATTCCTATTTCTAGCACGCTCTCTTGCCTCTCTCACATCTATCCTCCTATCACCCAGAGCTTTCTTCATCCATCCACCCAACCCTTGGCCTTCCTCTTGTACTTTTCCCATCAACTCTTGCATTCATCACCTTCTTTAGCAGACAGCCATTTTCCATTCTCTCAACATGGCCAAACCACCTCAACACATTCATATCCACTCTAGCTGCTAACTCATTTCTTACACCAGTTCTCACCCTCACTACTTCGTTCCTAACCCTATTTACTAGAGATACCCCAGCCATACTCCTTAGACACTTCACCTCAAACACATTCAATTTCTGTCTCCCCATCACTTTCGTTCCTCACAACTCTGATCCATACATCACAGTTGGTACAATCTGTTTCTCATAGAGAACTCTTTTTACATTCATGCCCAACCCTCTCTTATTTACTACTCCCTTAACTGCCCCCAACACTTGGCATCCTTCATTCACTCTCTGCCGTACATCTGCTTCCACTCCACCATTTGCTGCAACAACAGACCCCAAGTACTTAAACTGATCCACCTCCTAAAGTAACTCTTCATTCAACATGACATTCAACGTCGCACCACCTTCCCTTCTCGTACATCTCATAACCTTACTCTTACCCACATTAACTCTCAACTTCCTTCTCTCACAAACCCTTCCAAATTCTGTCACTAATTGGCCAAGCTTCTCTTCCGTGTCTGCAACCAGTACACTATCATCCGCAAATAACAAATGATTTACCTCCCATTCATGATCATTCTCGTCTACCAGTTTCAATCCTCGTCCAAGCACTCGAGCATTCACCACTCCAACATACAAGTTAAAAAACCACAGGGACATCATACATCCCTGTCTCAGCCCCACTCTCACCAGAAACCAATCGCTCACTTCATTTCGTATCCTAACACAGGACAGGAAGTGGCCCAACGAATTCAACAGGTGTAGATAGGCCAACACACAAAATGGCAGATACAAATCAGGAACTGCATGCTAAGGCAGAATTATATACAACTGGAGGCACATATGCAGTACATCAAGAAGTGTAAGATAGATTGGAATGGTTGTGGTATGCAATTTGTCCAATGAAAACATGAAAAGTCCAGAAAAGTCAAGGAAGCTAAGAATTGACTAATCTCAACGAATTCAACCTGGACAATAGAGTAGTGGGCCAATACAATGGCTAAGGCAGTGATAAGAGAAGATTCAGAAGAATGAATGCTCATGTTAGATGAGGAATATTCAATCCATGCATCCCACGAAGATCATCAACCTTGTAGTCTTCATTGGTGGCAAGGCTTCCAAACAAGAAGAAGAGCAAGGTAATGAGTAGGGAATCCAAAAAAATCCTGCATTTCCTTCTCATAGCATATTCACATGTTTTTATATGGAAGAAGGCATCAGAATCATCAACGAGCCTTCACAGTAGCAACCGAGTTTTTTAAAAAGTTACATGGGAATTCAGCCACATGATGGTGGCAAAAATTGTAAAGGGCAACAAGGAATAGCTTTAATAGGTTCTTCATTATGAGCAGAAACTACTATTTACCAGAACTTGTTCCAAGATTGCCGTGGAGTACACTGCAGACCCCTCCATGACAAGACTGTCTTTATAAGGCCACAGAGACATAGTAAACAACTAAATAAACACAGTTGGAGACATGGTAAACAACACAGTAAACAAACAAACACAATACCTTTAGTCACTTTACAAATCACAAGGTAAATTAATGTATGAAATTCTTATACTGGAAAAATACAAGGTTTAAAATTCAGACAAAATTTATGCAATTATGATAAGTAAACAGAAAATTAAACAAAGTACTAAACTCGTAAAGAATTACATCATGTTAAACCTCAGCTTTTGTATAAAAAAAAAAAAAATATTCAGAAAACTCCATTTAAATTACCATATACAAATGAATTTGTCACCAAGCATACAAAATTAAAATTACCACAATTTGGGAATAATCAAAAGGAATGCAGAGAGCAGTAGACAAAGCAGTCCCAAAAATCAGTACTACAAAGGTTCATAATAAATGAATTAATCAAATATATACAGTACACCATAAAATTATGAAATGAGTGAATGGTGAGTAAATAAGAAAAAAGGTTTAAATCACTGGATAGCCATAATCTGGAAGACCCAGTGGGAGAATACTATAGTGCTATCAATACACCTAATGTGATGCACTGTAGGCGTAGTTTTACTTCATGGAGTTACTGCAAGGTTTTCCCAGTTTCATTTGGGCATTGCTGAATGGCCTCACAAGAGGCCCCAACAATGGGCTATATAGCCCAAATTCATAAATCTGATCCAATTGTAACTTGGAAGAGCAACAAAAAAATGGTGTAAACAACAAAACTGCACAAATACTGTAAATGAAGTTGTTGAGCCTGCAACAATACTGGGCATGCTCACTGGGCAATTCTTGTTCTTGAACAGTGCAGGTTAGTGTGACATAAAATAGGGGTAATATAGGATTAATTGGGTTGTACTAAACAAATAACTATTCACAAGATTAATGAGGTAATCAAAAGGTAATAGCAGAAATGACAATGTAATAAAAAATGTAGAAAACAACAAAATACTTAGAATGATTATACAATGAAGTTTTAATCCTACATTAATCATAAAATCAGAATAGTTTATTCTGTCTATTCATACCTTAAAAGAGGAGCAGGTTGCTTAGTTTTGGACCAATACTATACAAATGGTAAATATATGACAGCAAGAACATTGGGAGGAATACAATCAGCACAGGATGCAAGAAATTCAGCATAAACTGCATAAAAAAGCTCAAAAACTGTTTTTTACAATATAAACCATTGCTTATCTATCTGTACAACCCTTCTGGTACTTTTGAATGGCAGATGAAATGAGAATATACACAAGAAAAACACTTGGTACAAGTTGGTTAGGCATGCCCTTTAAGAGACCTTTTTTTGCATCCTTTAACTCTAGTTTCAATTTTAAATCAAAACACCCCAGTAAAATAATGGTTTGCAACTAAAGGAAATAACGGCTTTTAATATTTTCTTGGTAAACTACAAAGTACTTATTTGCTAAGAAAGAATATTACAGCTAGCAACCCGCTTCAAGTGAAACCGATGGGGAAATTGTGTTTTACCTAAATTACAACAACCAATTGGAGGATTGAAAACTGCTACAATTCCAGATCGAGTTAATCTTGCTCCAAAAATAGACAGTTAAGACTAGGTTTTTCAAGCTTATTTGCTAGAAAAGTGGAATACAGTACACGCATGGATAACAAGGTTGGGAAAAGTCTCTTTATCCGAGAGTTAGCAAAAGGATAATATTAGATTGAACCGTATTGAAGATCTGCCCACCTGAGAACTGGCAAATGGTACTTGGTTAGAGGTATAAATACATTTGCTTGCTTGAAGCAGTAAAATATTTTTAAGTGATAAATATGTGAATACATGGTACCATTTTCGAAAGAAGATAGCTGTACACGAGTCAATCATGTCAGCAACTAGCTCAAAGATAAGCCCTTCCTGTTGTGATCAAAAGAAAAACCATCCAGATAGAAATGGGAAAAAGGTTCAAGTAATTTTAAATACAGCATGGGATTATGCAGGCATTACATCATGGAATCAGACAGCAATTACCAATCTTACCAGTACATGAAACATTCATTTTTTAATCCTATATGTTAAGTCATTCCTTAGGAATTTGGATGACTGAATTTCATTTAAATCTTCAAGTAAAATAAATGAAAAAAAAAATTAAGTGCATAATTGTAACTTTTTGACAATTTTTTTTTTTTTTTTTTTTTCAAATGAGACAATATCTGCCAACCAGTGGAAGTCTAGTGCCACTTCTAAGTCAGAAGTGTCATAAGTTGATCAGGAAGGAAAGTAAAAAAGACAAATGGCCAATAGTATTGCCAATCCACTAGGACATGTAAAGCAGACTGTTGTCCATCCCAACTATGACACTGTTTGTGCAACTGGACAGGCTATCACTTATAGCTATGATGAGGGGTACCAAAATGTGAAACATGATCATAGAGGAAAAGAGGGTCATATTCATCTGGGTCTAAGCAACTAAGCTGCAGGCAGGATATCATATCCTGTCAAACATACAACAGCGTTATATTTTTTCTAAAATCTTTAGAACTGAATGGAATCAAAATATTAGTTTAAAGAAGGAAAGCACTTTTTACAAGCTATAGCTTGTAGTAAAGATTTATTTAAAAATCTAGTATGTTTCCTTTTGGCAGCTTAGTAGGCTGCCCAGGTGTTCCAATGCATCCAGAAACAACACATTAACATGAGTGAGATGACTTTCTGAGTAATGATATCTAACAAGACTGGCATTGTTAAGAAGTGGAAGAATGCAGTAGGATAACACCTTTGCTCTACTTCCCTATGAAGGCAATCAAACACTCATGTTCTTTAATATTCATCCTTCAGAGAATCCAAGAGCTCTGAGATACTTAGGAATGAGCAGCTGTGTGGGATCTAGAAGCCCAATTAGAAGGTATGGATGATACCAGCTGTCACCCATTACTACATAGGCAATTGTATTGTCAACAATTGAGTAATATAAGAATTACAGTAATACATTGCTTTATGTCGGTTCAACACACATGGGCTCCAACTTTACGTTGCTTATCCCCAAGTATTCAATATAAAAATTAAATCCACGTTAGGTCGATTTGCCTGACCCAACGTCTGTTCCTACATTGTAAAATAATTATTATGGACTGTACTGTACAGTACTTCACATGTAAGCTTATAAATATAAATATCTGGTAATATAAAACAAATAAGTACTTTTTTGTTTTCAATATGTCTACAGGGAACATAGAAGTTATTTTACAAGGCAAAACCTAACCTACGTCTAAAATTGCCTAAAGTACTCTCTCTTGGCATCCATTAACAGTGTTGAGCGGAGCATTACTGTACCAACTGATTCCTCTTCATAGATGATGTTTCCCGTCATTTCAAGGTCTTTGGTGATTGATGCGAGCAAGACTTAAGGTATTGCTCTTACCTCGTAAAATCACCGCTTTCATCCAGTCTACTAGTCATGCCATGGTGGATGATGGAGGACAGTTGGTTTTGCTTCATTCCACTAGCCACTTGAATGGCAGTGAATAAATTTAGAAAGAACTTCAACATGAATATAATGTTACTGACTGCATTATTGGTGCAGGAGTAAACAGCAGTCATCAATGATCCATCCCTTCCATGTGGTGAAATGTATGGTTTGATTGTGTCCAAGATTTCACAAGTTCCCACTTCTGTTGAGTGTATTGTATCTGCAAGGGTATTGTCAAGATGTACCATAAGATTTTGCTTGATGTGGATGACAAAGACATTATATAAGCAAGAGCAGAATGAAGAGGAGGAAAAAGACTTCCTAGGTGTTAAACATCTATGTGGGAGTTGTGCAGTTTGAGTGTACACATCATGTAACTATGTAAAGGAAGGGAATCTAAACACTTCAAGTAGCAGTGCCAAAGTGTACCTATAGCTTTATAAAAGGTACAAAAAGAGTAGAAGGACATACTTTGTATATGCCATGTCTTTAAACTCATTTCTACTTTGTATAGTCTTCATCTATACCATTGCCAATGGATTCGCTTCTCTATGAAGAAGTTAGTAATTGCACCCAACTTGCCTACTCTCATTCACTCAGGACGTACGATGGGCTTTTAACCATACATATTTAGAAAATCTGCTGGAATAGAATGAGATGGGACTAGCTTCTATGATATGGCAAACTCCAATTGAAGGGCGGGACTCTCCCACTTGTCTCTCAGGCACTTGACATGGTTTATGAATTATTAACCGAAGTATTATGTATGACAATGGTTTGCATATTTGTTCCTCGAGGAACTTTAAAGTACATAACTGTACAAAAATTATGCCGTCTATTCCAGAAATGAATAGCTTAACCTTTAGCCATGAGGATGGTCAAAAAAATTAAAATGGACATGAGGAAAATGCTTAGCTTAGTAATTTAGGATAAACCTGGAAATGCTTATTTCTTGGAAAAATTTTCACATTTCTTTAAAAGTGTGATTGATGAAACATGATTCTATAAGGACAGTAGAAGTGATGAAATCATAAATACATTTTAAAGAAGGATGATCAGTATAGTCTCAAAATTATATTAAATCTCATTAAATAATAATTCCTATCAAAATACTTTTTTTTACAATACTGCATGGTTTTTGTGGTCATAATATTCTCTAATTTTGAAAAAGAAAGAAAAAAAAAAGTGCCCTCGTAATTTAACATTCCGCTTTTACATAGTATCAGCTCACCAAAATATAATAAGCATAAATATTTCATGACTTATACTGTGCAATGTAATATTTAGCATTAAAAAAAGAAATGTTGAAGTTAAAGATAATTAATAAATCAATGGTCATACTATAAATCCAGTCACAGGCTGAAGAAAATAAAACTTAAATAATGAACTTTGAATGGTCACTGCTTTTC
>NC_090734.1:151834424-151851924 GCF_036898095.1 Palaemon carinicauda
CTTAATTGGTTAACCTTTCATAATTATGTAAATATATTTTAAGCAATTAAAATAATAACAGATACAATTATTTTCCATAATGAACTTTTATAAAATCTTATTATTGAAGTGAATTAGTTTTAGTTTTCAATGCCTATATTCTTTAATTTTCCTCAAGATCTTAGAGGTTTGTACATAAAATGTTTACCAATGGTTACCAGTAAAAAAATAAATAGTTGTGAAAAAATACATTACAGTATATGCAGTACACAGAAAATACCTGTACAATGATATACATACACATGTAAATGTACACAAGTGACTCAAGTGTCCTCATAAATGTTCCTGAGATTTCCTTAAATTGCAGTGGAGAACAACTGGATCCAATTTACATGCATTTACAATAGAGTAATGTATCCTCATAATCAATGAACAAGAACAGAAATGACTGAACAGTAGATTTAAAATAATCTACCATGTATAATGCATTATTAAACACGGAACTTTGAATTAGAATTGACATTTTAGTTGCCCCTGAAAATTATTTTCATTTGCAAATGTGAGGATCTCATAAGTAGTCTCTCGCATATAAATTATAAAGTAGTCCTCAGGATATATAAGACATCAAGTATAGTACGATCATTCTTCAAGACCTATGCAAATTAACCTTTTGGTTAGAAATCTTATTGAATAGAAAGAGTTGGAATTTTTCTTTCCATACTACTATATTAAGTGACCATACAAGAGCCCTTTGAAATTAAAAAGAAATATTTCAATTACTTGTAATCTATCAATATTTTGTTAGTTACCGGTATATGCAATACCCATTATCATATTTTTTCCAAGACGGGATGAATACGGATGGAAATTTGTCAGTCAGCAACAAATAAGAAAACACTAATAAAAAATGGGGCATTTCTCTTTATATACAGTATATATACAGCATATATAATTAAATGGTTTTATGCCTTTTAAACAAATCAAATTAAGTTACTGTATGAATAAGCATAATAAAGGGATTTTGACGAAGGAAAAATCTATTTCTGGGGAGAGACCTGTGACGCCCGGCGAAAAAGTCCTTCTTTGTACTTTTTCTGATATAAATCTTCCAAATATACCAGAGAAAATTAAAAGCATGGAATGCAGAGGTTACAACCCTCGCGCGAGCACCTTGTTGGTGTCGTATATCTAACAAGGGCGTTTGTAAAACACTATTCACAGGCTGTCTTCCATTTAGATAATCCCTTCATCAAAGGGGGAGGGCCGTGACAGGCCCTAGAGAATACAGTTGGGTTACCCTACCGACACCCACCACTCGCGCTCACTAGGTCATCCTTCTGCAAGAACATATGGCTTGGCAAGGAAAGGGTGGGTCCGTACAAAAATCATCGGGAAGGGTTTCGCCGGGCGTCACAGGTCTCTCCCCAGAAATAGATTTTTCCTTCGTCAAAATCCCTTTTCTGGGTCGAACCTGTGACGGCCGGCGAAAAAGTACCAGAGAATGCCTTCCAAGCCCAATAAATTAATAACATAATGAGGAGAATACAATCACCATGTACGACAATACTATGATATAATAAAGTAATCGTCCAATTACCAACCAGCCAAATGACATCGGGAACGTAAGGTTAAATAATAATGACGACAAGGAACCAACTGAGTGTCGAATCGCAAAAGGCATCAAACCTTACATGTCTAAGTATATCTAAAAATTAAAGGAACGGTAACTACAATAACAGTTAAACCATAGGAATTAAACATGGCAAATATCATAGGGCTAACGAACTACTAAGGAGAGCGGCGACGTGGTGTGAGTGGCGGGTAGGAGGGAGAAGAGAAGAGATGGAAGAAAGGAAGAAGAGGAGATTAATGGGGAGAGATAAGGCTCCCCTCTGCCATCGTTGGGTATTTAAGGGCCTGTAAGATCTTTAGATATTGGCGTTTGACAACCATAGGGGATTTCCAACCCGTATATTTTTTAAAATCACCAAAGTCCCTGTTCTGGAAATCATTGTTGGAGGCATCTACTGTCCGTATATCATGAGCCTGGGGAAATGATTCCGGATTAGTATGTTTAATGAAGTAGAGGATTTGTTGCCTGATACCGTGAATGGAAATAGTACCTCCTTGTTCCCTGATAACCAAGGAGCCAGACGAGCGGGTGGCAGTTCTAGCTAAAAAGGGGCTTGAGAGTGTGACTGTACACGGAGAAAAATCCTGGGGATGAAGAATAATCTTCCGAGAGGAGCACCTATTTTGCGGATCCTCATTTTTTAGCTAGGGAAGCTTTGTCTGGAAAGGAGTACTTCGGCTGAAGGGAGGGAATCTATGTTTTCCGGGTTTCGTGAGAGCTGCTAGTTCTGATGTTCCATCACCTGAAGCTATAGCCGTTAGAAATAAAGTCTTCCTAAGAAGAGTGATATAAGAGCAGGATTCATTGTCCGTGTCCATCGCAAGTTTGAGAACACCGTTCAGAGACCAAGAGTCCTTTTGTGGCCGAACCGAAGGTAGAAGCCTAGCACATGTTTTTGGGGTTGATGAGAAATAGGAATCAGCTAGGTTAATGTTGAACCCAACAAGGTAGATCTTCTTCAAAGCTGACTTGATGGTGGTTAAAGTGCTAACTGTTAGGCCTTTGTCAAATAGGAACCTCAAGAAAGAGATGGCTAAATGCGGGGACATACGAGTATGGTCTGCACTCTTAGGGGACCTACTAGTTGTTAACGGCCGAATCATATTGGCGAATTGTCGAGTCCCTTTTTGTCCCATTCGATGAAGAGATCGTTTCCGGTTCAATGTTCGCATCTCTACGAGCTGCCAACTTCCTGTAGTCCACAAAGTTAGAGTTTTGGCTATCCTTGAGTAATCTGACACAGTGAGTTTGGATACTCGGGTCAGTTTGAGGAACAGGATCCGGATGGGACTGAGTTTCAACTCGAGGAGGAGAGGAAACCAACTGTTCTTGGCCAGTGAGGTGGTACTAAAGCCACTGCGCCCGGGAAGGAGCGTAGTTTGTGTAAAAGTTTTTAGAAGATTCCCTGGGGGAGATAGGGAAATCTTCTTCTAATGGTTCCAATCCCGGGGTAATGCGTCCATGGCATAAGCCCGAGGGTCCAGGGTTGGGGTCACATAACAAGGAAGTTAGTGATTCATCTGAGTTGCGAATAGATCTACCTGGAGGCCTGGAACGAGCCTGAGTATCCACCGGAATGAAATTATGTCTAGAGACCATTCTGACTCCAGTGGATCCGTCCTGGATAGTGAGTCCGCTCTCACATTCTGGCCTCCCGCTAGGTGAGGTGCTGACAGGAACCAGTTCTCTTCTGTTGCCCAGGCGAAGATAGTGACCAGGATCTGATTCAGGTTGGGTGACTTGGATCCTCCCCTGTTGACGTAGTGTACTGCGTCTGTGCTGTCTGACACTACTCTGATGTGGGTCGACCTCGGAGGAGAGTCTCTCTTCAGGGTCAAGAACACTGCCATGGCTTTGAGAACAATGATATGGGACTGTTTCATGGAGAGTGACCAAGAACCTGAAACATCTGATGTTCGGAGTAATCCCCCCCATCCACTTAGAGACGCGGCTGTATGGAATGTCACTTGTGGAGGTGGGAATTGTAGAGGAACCGATTTGGAGAGGTCCTTCGGTTCGGACCATGGGTGTAGTCTCATTTTCAAGACAGAGGGGATCTTCGAGACCATGTCTCTTATAGGTACTGTAGCTCTCTTTCTCCAAACTCGATTGATGTCTTTGAGTTTGGCTTTTATTAGATCTGTTACTGAAGTGAATTGGAAAAGTCCGAGGATACTTTCTAAGGCTCTTCGGACACCTGTTTGTGTTTGAGAAAATTTTTTGATCTTGGAAACTATTCCTCTTACCTTTTGGAAGGGAGAGACAACGTGTGCTTCGAAAGGTCCCACTGAATGGCTAACCATTCTAAGCGGACTGATGGTTGCAGGCGAGATTTTTTGGAGATTGACCCGAAATCACAGGTTGTCGAGAAATTGGAATAATTCCTTCGTAGCTCTGTTGCCTTCTATGACCGGCCAGGCCCAAATGAGCCAACCGGCCAGATAAGCAATGATCTGTATCTCTTGGTTCCTGAGTTGTTCTAACACTCTCTCTCCTAGTTTTGTGAATATCCTGGGATCAATATTGAGGCCAGAGGGCATGTCTTGAACACAAAGGCTTTCCTGCTTAGGCGGAAACCCAGATAAGAAGAGAAGTTTCGAGCTAAAGGCGCAAGATAATAGTCGTCGGTAAGATCGACAGAGGTGGTGACGGTCCTACGGGGAAGTAAGGTCCGTACCTGAGAGATAGTCAACATCCGGAACTTGTCGCAGAGAATGTAAGAGTTTAGCTTGACAAGTCCAGGTCCACTCTCAATGCCGCCAAGCCTTTCTTCGGAATTGTGAACAGGTGGCTTTGGAACTTCAGTGATCGATCCCGTTTGATTGCTTCTTCTTGAGTAACCCTGTGGTGTACTCTTCCAGGATGGGAGTGGATTTCTGGGAGAAGGTCACTGGTGGAGGAGGAGGACCTTGTGACCATTTTCACCTCAAACCTTTAGAGATTATGCTATGAGCCCACAGACCGAAGGTCCAATGGTCTCGAAAGTGGTAAAGTCTACCCCCTACCGGGACCACCGCGTTGTGAGGGGGTGAATCTAGGTACTTTCCTTCTCCGAGCCCCCTTTTTTCTAGGTCCGTCTCGATGGCGAGACTGTCTTCTACTCCTGTAGCTTCCTCTCTGGTGTCCACGAGAGGAGCCTGAGGGTTCGGATCTAGGGCTGTATGCAGGTAAAACATCCCAACGGGGTTGGGCTGTGTACCTGGGGAATCAGTGAGGTAGACCACCTGATGAGGGGGATTTGGATGCATAGACGTCGAATCGGAGGGAGGCTGTGATGACGAGTGGGTAACCGACTATCGATTCCTGTCTGATAGAGGCCTCAGACAGAACGTATTTCCCACAACTAACCCGATCAGACCATCAAACGTGTAGGTCGAATTGGAAGGGCAGATCTTGGAATTATCGTAACCCCCAGACTGACAACATCCTGGTCCAGACAGATCGGGCCTGCCCTTTAGGAAATAATACTGTTACCTTCGGTACCTTGTCTAACCTAACCAAGGCAATCTCTTTCAATCGAATGAATCCGTTGAACGGGAATTCTAGTACCTGGGAGTAAATTCTAGGTCCCCCAGAGGGAGGATGTCTATGCCATCCAGATTTATGGTACCATCTATATATGGAACATGTAAGGCAAATCTCTATGCGTTGTTTTTATCGAAGGAGGTTACTTCGATATGCCTGGGGCTGTAGGGGGAAACTTCTGAGTTCCTGAATGGATCTGACTCACTACCATACTTTTGAGCTCCGTCATAGCCCCTTGGTTTTCCCTAGAATGTGTTGCTTTTAGCAGTCACGGTTTATGCAGGGTAACATGAACATCAGGATCCATTAAGGGTCCTAGGTCGGTGACGTAGGTAAATGCAAAGCTGAAGGCTCAAAATTCATCCCCACCTACCTGCCCGTCCATGGGGTCGTCGTCCAACCTTAGAGAGGACACTCTGAGGAGATAGGGGCCTCTAGATGGAGCATTTCTTCCCAACCTTGATAACCAAGGGCGGAGAGCCTCTCTTGCAGGCCAGAGAGATTCATCATCATCCTGACGGGAACCATGTAGGCGAACCTTCTGTAAAAGAAAGGGGACATAAGTCTGGATGTTCCTTGAACTTTGGTTAGTGATCCTATTCACAGGCTGGGATCAACTGTACAACTCATAAAAATCATTTTTAAAGAAAAATCATTTAATGTACTATCTTTTGGGGTATAGTTCGACACTTGTATTCATGAAATGTGACACTGTTGGCGCATCCGCCACAGGTTGGCCACCCCTGACTCAGACGTTCAGAACCGGGTCTAACATTATTTACTGGCTATTAGTATTCTATTGATTCATCTGTTCACTGACCAGAGTTTCAAGGAACAGTAGATAGCCTCTCATGGCATGGTTAGTCTCGACCCGGCCCTTCATTAGAAGGGGTCAACGTTTGGTTCCCAGTACTGAGTGGAAACTTATTTCTATTTGAACACTATGTTGTATGGATATTTATTCATATTTAGGCATAGTTAGAATTGAATATGTATAAATATAGGCATAATCAATTTATTTCTATTTGAACACGATGTTGTATGAATATTTATTCATATTTAGGTATAGTTAGAATTGAATATGCACAAATATAGGCACAATCAATTTATTTCTATTTGAACACTATGTTGTATGGATATTTATTCATATTTAGGCATAGTTAGAATTGAAAATGCATAAATATAGGCATAATCAATTTATTTCTATTTGAACACGATGTTGTATGGATATTTATCCATATTTATACATAGTTAGAATTAAATATATGCATAAATATAGGCATAGTTATGTTCATATATTTTTATTTGGACTTTCAAGAATAACTAATGAATATTACCAACGCAAATTCAAAGTGTCATTAAAGTAAGTACAGTTTACTTTGTATTCATGTTAAATCCTTTCCTTTACAGCAAAACAAGAGATTGGCCACCCGTGGTCTGAGTGAGCTCTGTCTGTACCGGAGCTCCGGTAACAATCCCCGGTACAAAGGTCCGTCATAGTGACAACGTGAACACCAGCGGAAAACTAATATTAACCTCAATGCTGATCGCCTGTACGATATCCGGTTAAGCCGGAGATTCGATGAAAAGGAACGTAATAACGATATTGTGATTATTTATGAAAAAGGGGTTCATACCCTGATTCTGATCGTCTGATTGATCTCTGTTTGTAACGGAGAACTAGTGACAAAGGTCCGTCATCGTGAAAACGTGATCCTTAGCGGTACGATAACATTCTCTAATACTGAATGTTTGTGTTATCTCCAGTGAAGCCGGAGATTCGATGAAAAAGGGACCGTAATAATGAAACTGTTTAGTCTTCATCGGTATCACATTGTTAACTCCGGTTCTGGCCGTCTGCTTGATCTCTGTTTGTACCGGAGATCCGGTAGCAAAGGCCCGTCACCGTGATATCGTGACCGTTCCCGGTACGATAACATTAACCTCAATGAATGATTGTGTTATCTCCCGTGAAGGCGGAGCTAAGCATAACTTCGGAGCTAAGGGTGTCGGTATAAAACGACCCCAATTAATGACTCATACACTAACGTACCTATTAATATTGTTAGCTATATTAACAGTAACCACATCAATAAAAACGTTTATAATATTAAACGTACTATCATCAACTCTGATACTAAGAGGAGGCTTGAATAACTCGTGATCGTATAAAAACGGAGAACGGGAAATTCACCTCTCTTACTCGAGCTAACAAAGAAAACGAGAGAAGGAATAACTCATATCTGTAGAACAGGGAACGAGCAGTCTCTGTTTTCGCTCTCAAGGTTACATAATAAAAAACTAACATCACACAATAAAACAAGAACATTAATAAAATTGATTGCTTTTCTTAGTAATAACCAAGAACGAAGAATAACGTAACAAAAAAAAAAACAAGGATATAGTCTAAATCGAAGCCTCTGAGGCGAGAACAAACTAACAGACTAAATCGCTAAACTTTAATTCGCTATTCTTTAAATCGCTATTCTTCGTAGGTCCAAATTGGACTTGCAAGCAAATAAATACCATAGTAAAAATAATGATAACACTAAAAGGCCATAAAACGTAAGTGATATAACCAAGATGACAGAGTACCAGATGGGCAAAATTAACTAGAATATTTACCGAAGCGAACATAACCCAAAATGGCTGCCGATACCTCGGCAAGACAATCGCTTCCAAAACTAAAAACCACCATATTGGAAACAGAACAAATGCCCGGTACTGTCAAAAGCTGCCAAAACAAACTATGGTACTTAACATTGGTAAGGGTGAAGTATCAACGTCAGTCATGTTGAATTAACGACAATCACTTCGAAAAACACTGGGCAAAACACTTATCAACTTTGCTGGCTAGTCCAAAATAGAAGGATGACCTAGTGAGCGCGAGTGGTGGGTGTCGGTAGGGTAACCCAACTGTATTCTCTAGGGCCTGTCACGGCCCTCCCCCTTTGATGAAGGGATTATCTAAATGGAAGACAGCCTGTGAATAGTGTTTTACAAACGCCCTTGTTAGATATACGACACCAACAAGGTGCTCGCGCGAGGGTTGTAACCTCTGCATTCCATGCTTTTAATTTTCTCTGGTATATTTGGAAGATTTATATCAGAAAAAGTACAAAGAAGGACTTTTTCGCCGGCCGTCACAGGTTCGACCCAGAAATTTTCCATGATAATTTCTTTCAATGGAGATGCAGCATTATCTAAAAAATAATTGTGCTCCCTAGTGTCTGCCAACCAACAGATTATTTATAAGCACACATTCCGTTATTTAAAAGTATTTTATGAAAACTGCAATTTAGAATTTAAGCTTTTCCAGTACACAAGTTAAGCTTCTCCAGTACACAAGACATCCTTATGATAAATCAATAAATCATACTACTGTTCTAACTACATGAATTGAAATTCAATAACTGGACAAGGTTAAAGATATATGCTACAAAGCACACAGTGGAGACTTAAGAATTTAGCTTACCTTTGGTGGATAGTATATTAACTGGACAGAAAGGAAGGCTTAACAACAAAATAGGATCCTTATCATGACAAGTTAACTGCTGTAGAGTAAATAATCCTTGTTTCTTCATATGGAGAACACTTAATGTATCATATACAGTGTATGCTTTCATGAGGAACCGTACATTTCCTAAAATTAACTAACAAAATCGGCACAATGAAGTTCCTCACTACCATAAATCAAAGAAATGAATTCTCTCCTTCAGGTTCATCCATCTCCAATAGAAAGCTGCTTTTAAAATAAGAATTAGTGACAGAAAAATAATAACAATTAACAATTCATAACACTAAACACTTAAAACGTTCCATTTTAAATGATAAAGAAGTCAAGCAAGATATTTTTTCTAGTAGAGTACTTGGGCACATTTGTTCACTAACAAGACAGTGTACCACTATTTTAACTGAAAACTACACGACTCGGTATCTGTTAAAAATATGATATATGCACTGAACTAATATGAGTACAAAATCTATAAGATAGTTTTGTTCTCTTGAAAATTCTTGGGTTTTTGAAGTTCTTCACAAGGGAACAAACCCCTGTTGTAAGATTATCAACACTTTTTCCTTGTAAGTGCCTTAATACAGTCTCAGCAGGCACTGCTTATTTCATTCTCATCTTTAAAAGAATTAAACTTGGAAAGCTGCACGTCTATTAGGACATAGTGTATAAATATGTATATTATTAGCCAATAGATGAATTACAAGAGCCTGCTATCAGAAATAAATCATAGAGATAATTCTTCAAAAGGATTATTGAGGAACACTAGAAATCTAATGATTAAATATTACCTTAGTAGATATGAATCTTGGGTTTTAATGTATTAACATGGTATTAACATGACTTCAAAAGATGAAATTAATATGCTCTGCTCATTGTATCACTCTCAAAGTGAACTGTGACAGCAAAGTCTTCTTGAAATACGTTCCAAGTTTTGCTCTTGTGAGGATTGTCAAGTTCATTACGTTCCAGTCTGAGTCTGGAAAAAAAATTATTAGTGTTACTACTGTTTGACAATCCAATTAACGAGTAATGACAAATTTGTATTTTATCTTTTAGGGAAAAAGTATTAATTCAGTATCCTGAACCTTAAGATATGTAATGTAATATCTATTCTCAATCCAAATCCTAATAAATTTTCATTTAACCTCAAAAACTTTTACTTAATTACATATTCAAATACAGTATCACTACTCACATGTTATCTGTTATGAAGCCAGTGTGAAACCAGAAAAAGAAGGGACTTTTTTCATAACCGCGGGGAATTTTTCGCTGTAATGAAAGGAAGGTTCTATTACCATTACACAATAAGCAATGCATTTTATAAAATGCAGTACAGTTTATATGTGGTAATAATACAACTGAAAATATCATGTGGTATAAATGTATCCTCTTGTTTATTACAGTACTGTGATAAATAAATTTGAAGTTTAACCAAGTTTAAATACTCACACTGTCAGTAAAGAACATAATTCTTGTATCACCTCGGATAACAGGAGAGTTGAGTAGGTGGATGTCTACCAAACCCATATTTTTATCTACTATCACCTGAAATTTGAAGCAATTCAGCTCTTATTAAAAATCTTAGGTCCAAGCTTACTTCTACTAATAACCAAATGTTGTGTAATTGAGCAACTACTGACATGGACAACAAACAAAAAGTCATTGACAAATTATTAAAGCTTACCTTACAATTCTTTTGCAAACCAAGATGAGCCTGGAATGCAATAGTGTGGGCACGACTCTGCAGAGTAAATCTCAATTCGGAGCCATCACCAGCACCCACAGTTTTCATCCCATGAAGAGTTATTTTTGTGATTATCATGGGAATTTCCAGCGGGAGTTGTCTACCTGCTCTGACTACTTTCTCGTAATAACCCACGTACCGACTCTGCAATTAGAAGTAAAGGGTTATAAATTTTATGTTGTTTTAAGCACTATATCAGGACAGAATACAGATGCAACAACAGCTGATATTAGTATACAGTGAACCCTCGTTTATCGCGGTAGATAGGTTCCAGACGCGGGCGCGATAGGTGAAAATCCGCGAAGTAGTGACATCATATTTACCTATTTATTTAACATGTATATTCGGACTTTTAAAACCTTCCCTTGTACGTAGTACTGTTAACAAACCACCCTTTACTGTACAGAACACTTAATGCATGTACTACAGCACCCTAAACTAAAACAGGCACAAATATTAAAGGCGATTTTATATCATGCGTTTCCTAAACACCTAAAAAGCACGATAAAAAATGGCAACCAATGTTTTGTTTACGTTCATCTCTGATCATAATGAAGAAACAAACTCATTTAGTGTACAGTACACATATATGTATAGGTTAGTTTTTGCATCGATTATATTGATTATACAGTACTGTATGTTGATTTGTTTATTACCAATGTTTTAGTTTACGTATTTTTCTTAGGACTTCAAAATGAAATTTTTTTCTTTATGACGCCGCCTGAAACGACGGCGTGTACGCTCAGTAAACAACCACGCTCAGAACAAACAAGGCATTTAACGCGCATGATGATAGTGATAAATAATGATACAGTACATACAGTATTTACAGTAAAAGCATTTACAAAATATGTTACCTTACAAATATAAATTATACAGTATTGTACGTAGCAAAGCAGGAAAACAATTTACGAGAGAGAGAGAGAGAGAGAGAGAGAGAGAGAGAGAGAGAGAGAGAGAGAGAGAGAGAGAGAGAGAGAGAGATTGTTTTACGTACGTAAATGTAAATTTTAAACAAAAAAAATATGATAGGTTACAACATGTAGACTTTTAAAACCTTCCCTTTAACTTAATGCATACAGTACGTACAGTACTAAACTATAAAACAGGCACAAATACAGTTTTAGAATGTACAGTAAGAATATTAAAGTAAAAAATAAAGATTGTTACTGTACGTACTCACCACGAAAGAAGTTGAAGAAAAACTTGAATGGTGATGGCGATGAATTTGCTGCACAGTAGAAATGATGATGATGAAGCTGATGATGTGTTCTACTGTGCAGCCAATGATAGTATTTTACGTCTCTTCAGACGGAGGTGTCTTTTCCTGGGACACCTCTTCAACTTCTTCCTGGGAAACTTCAATTTCTTCCGAAGGCGTACTAGCAGGAGGAACTGGCTCTTTTTTGCGAGGCTGGAAGAACATTGTGATCGGAAGTTGTTGCCGCTGCTTCTTTTTTCGATCCAAGAGCATTTTGTAGGGAGTCATTATGTCATCAACCTTGTTGCAGAATTGCATCGAGCGAACCATATCCTCGTCCCACTCTTGCAACATTTCTTTCAACTCCTTCGCATGGTTGCAGGCCTTGGCAAGCCGTTCTAATGTTAAGCCCGTTTCTTCGACATTTTCTTGGGTCTCTTCCTGGGTATCACTCTCTTCCTCACTTGCCGATTTCGTCAGGTCTTCGAGGTCTGCGTCAGTTAGGGGCTGGGAATGACAGTCCAACAACTCGTCGACGTCTTCAGTCGTCATGTCGCCAAACCCGTCACCTCCAATTATGGCAGCCAACTGCACAGATTTCCGTTGCAGAGTGTTGGATTTCCGACGGAGTAAATCCCTTGTCGTCGTAAACAATATCGGGCCACAACTTCTTCCAGCTCGCATTCACGGTTGCAGGTTTCATCTCTTGAAGTGCCTTCTGAATATTCTGCAGGCACGTGGCTATGGTGTACTGCCGCCAGTACGCCTTCAAGTTAAAATCTTCATCCTCGTCATCTTGGGCAGCATCCACACACGCAACGAGGTCCGCCAAGGTATTCTTCGTGTAGAGGGCCTTGAACGCCCTGATAACCCCCTGGTCCATCGGTTGAATTAATGACGTGGTGTTGGGTGGCAGGAACTCAACCTGAATGCCCTCATGCGACAGGTCAGTTGCGTGTCCACCAGCGTTATCCATAAGGAGAAGGATCTTGAATGGCAAGCCCTTTTCTAAGAGATATTTGCTGACTTGCGGGATAAAACACTGATGGAACCAGTTGGAGGTCAGCATCTTTGTAATCCATGCTTTTTGATTATGCATCCAGTACACGGGAAGGAGATTCTTATTTTTATTTTTCAAAGCGCGAGGATTTTTCGACTTATAAATAAGCCCCAGCTTTAACAAAAATCCAGCAGCATTGCCACACATCACGAGGGTAACGCGATCCTTGAATGCTTTAAAGCCAGAGGCTTTGGCTTCCTCTTTGAACAGGAAAGTTCGCGACGGCATTCTCTTCCAAAACAAGCCAGTCTCATCCATATTAAAGACTTGTTCCGGCTTGTATCCACCTTCGGCGATAATATTCTTGAACGTCTGGTTCACGTAAGTTTCAGCAGCGGCAGTGTCAGCGGAAACAGACTCCCCATGCAGGGAAACGCTTTTCAGGGCGAAGCGTTTCTGAAACTTCGCGAACCATCCTTTGCTTGCGGAAAAACGTTTCTGAGGCTGGGAATCAGTGGATGTCCCTGGTTGAGGATCATCTGCATCATCATCATCTTCAGCATGGTTGCTGTCGTCGTCTTTAGGTTCCTTTGCAGCAAAATTCTCATATAAGCTCAAAGCCTTTGTTTGGATGGTGTTCGTATCCAACGCTATGTTCTTCTTCCGGCAGTCGGCAATCCACACAGCTAAAGCACCTTCCATGCGTACGATAGTTTTATTACGCGTTGTAAAGACTCGCTTCGCTGATCTGCTAAAGGTGATTGCAGCCGTCTTTCTAATGTTCGCCTCGTCCTTCTTGATATAGCGAACAGTAGATTCGTTGATGCCAAAATGGCGGCCGGCGGCCGCGTAACTTCTACCATCTTTTAACATGTCGAGAAGCGTAACCTTCTCAGCTATCGTCATCATCCTTCGGTGGCGTTTAGGCTCACTACCAGCCTTAAGAGAAGCAGAATGCTTGGGAGCCATTACAGTAGGATTTACAGTAACAAAAAGTTCAACTTAAAAAAGTCGCACACAGCACAGATTCACACACTTAAGAACGTCTACTCAGCGATACGCGGTAACAGAGAGTGAACGATCCAGCCCCGCGAGAACTTTGATGCTGCGGGTAGGAGATGCGGGCAAAACACCAATCACAGGCTAGATAACAAAACTTGAGTTCTGATTCGTCATCTATCAGCGCTTGAACCAATCACAACCCATCTTACAGTACTATGATGCGTTGGTTACCTACTCATAGAAGATGCCCCGCGCATACCGAACGTACGTAGATTAAGTACAATACCGTAATAATAATAAATAATGATAATAATACTGTACAGTAATAATAATAATAATAATAATGATAATAATAATAACAATAATAATTTTATTAACAACAACAACAATAATAATAATAATAACAATAATAATAATACAGCTTTACATACGCTATTTTACGCCTCTCTCTCTCTCTCTCTCTCTCTCTCTCTCTCTCTCTCTCTCTCTCTCTCTCTCTCTCTCTCTCTCGTACACTTATTTGAAATGTGATTTTTGCAACAAAGAATATTATTGGATGCAGTACTGTACTACGTACGTATACATACAAAAGATTCATGGAAAAGAAGCACATCCATTACAGTACACACCATTCTAATATGGTATGACTGCATCTGATTTGCGTTTCATGTTCGATTTAATTTTACTACGTACTGTATACAGTACTGAATTATCGTATGATCACATTCTCTTTTCGAGTTTTATTTCTTTCTGTGCTGAATTATATATCATATGTAATGCAATGAACAATCAGTAAGAACAGATATTACTAATTACAGTATTAATGGAATTACAGGTAACAAAATATCGTATTTGGTTGTCTTCAGATTTCGCGGTATTTTCGAATTTTCCGGAAAATCCACGATATGTATATATATATATGGGTTATGGGAAAACCCCGCGAAGTGGTGAATCCGCGATTGTCGAACCGCGAAGTAGCGAGGGTTCACTGTACTGTGTTTCCTTACCTGACTAGGTGTTTCAACACCTTGGAATTTATCTGCCACATTTTTATCGGTTCGCCGATCTCCAAAGAAGCCTAGGCAGTGATCTGCATCTTGAAAAACTCCTAGATCAATTAGGAATACACAAATCATTGTACCCGTTCGACCTTTACCTCCTTTACAATGTACAGCAATTATATTATTTTCATGTTGCTTCATCCATTCCTGCACACTGGCACTGAAGCGTAGCATATCTCTGAAAAGTGTTAAAGAAAGAACTTTAAATACTATAAAAACTTTCATCTGCACTGACATATTGCAAAAGTAGGGTCTACTACATATCCTTCAGTTTGATTTCAATTTCTATAAGCAGTATGTCCCCTTCATATGGACAAAATGTATTATTCTAAGAGTAGGTTCTTGAAGTCAAAAAGGTTAGTCCATTATTAAATTGGGCATCCACCTCATATGTCTTATATTGTGTATTTATAAATTGCATTATAAACTACAAACAAATGAAAGTAAATTGTATTTATTTTTATCTATTCCCCTGATACTTTGTCTCCACAGAATAAATCTGCATAACCACATAGTGGACAATTCTTCCAAATCTTTACAAAAAATTTCATTCTATTCCTCTGCCGTTTTCCCTTAACACTCAACCCGATAATTCTAATTTTTTTGGGCCAGATGGTTTTTTTTTATAAGACTTTTCTAACACAAAGCAAGCTAGATTACTTACACAACTACCAAGAATTCCTATAGATATTTCTGCACAATACTAAACAATTTTTTTTTAAAAGAAGTTCAAACATTATTCATTGCCAGCTCAAGTTCTTATCTCTTAAAGTTCTCAAGTCGAATGTTCATACCTTGAGAATTTACTGTATCAATTAAATATCAAGGAAGGTGGTAAGAGAACCTTTTCCAATACTTTTGCCAGTTGAGATACAAGTTAGATTAATCAAGAAACTTAAAATTTTACAGTTTCTCATCAAGCAGGCCGAGTAATTCTTGAATGTAAGTAAACATACTTCTCATGATAAATCTTGAAAATATAATTGTACTGGAACTTTAATATATAATGGAAAACTATCATATTGAAAGATAGGAAAATTTAGGAATGATTGACTAAGAGATGGAGAACTTACGAAAGCGGGGGGACATTGTGGTCATCTATGTAGAATCGTTCAACTCTCCCATGGAAAAGTGTCTCATCATAGTGCCGTTCAGAACAAAGATTATACAAACGGTAGCGCCCTGGATGTTGGGTATCCATAAAGCGAGCTACTTCCTAGAATAAAAAATGTAAGGTAATTAAAAATAAAAATTGTGGTATGTATTTGCCAGAAAAAACAATTCTTGAATACCCAGTACCATCAAATTCTGAATTTCTAATTAAAAATGGCAAAATAGAAAAAGGTGAAATTTCTCCCTATCTGGGAAGTTCAATATCACCAAATGCTGAGAGCTCCAGTTTATATGCTAGATCTACAGAGCAAGATGAGAGAATGCCCTAAATAAATAAACCATAAGGGAAGTACTTTTAAAATCTATAAACATAACTGTCTTGTCTAACTAATTTACAGTATATAAATGAAGGCATGATAAGAAGTTTTGAAATATGTTTGCCTTCATATAAATTACTTCCTCCTCCTATTTTCTGTGGCTATTTGGGAAGGATGTTATCAATATCAGAACTCTTCCATCACCCCCCCCCCCCCCACTTCATTCAACTACAATACCATTCCATTTAATGTTTGGGCTCACAACTTTATACAGATCTACAGTCACTGTTTGAATAATTTCTCGAATAAGTCCTATCAGTTATAAAAAGGTCTCTAGAAATTTTCTTAATAGATTTTGTTTCCGACAAATATATTTTTGCAATGTACCACAAACCAAACCTTTTCACAGTCTCCCTAAAGCCATATTTGCATGAGGACTGGTTGTGTTAGTATCAAAGGGCTCCAAAGTTATAATGAGATGAGGGAAGATGATTGTGATAGTAGCTCATAAGCCATTTGCTTGTCCTCTACTGCCATTGCTATTGAAATTACAACAATTTATAAATAAAATACCAAACATTCAAGAAATGCAGTCCAAGATAAATTAGGATCTCGATCAGCCTCCATTAGGGATTTGAGCTAAAAGCATGTCCCTTATACTAAACAATATATTATTATTATTATTATTATTATTATTATTATTATTATTATTATTATTATTATTATTACTTAAATGGTATTAAATAGAGAGTATTCCATAAATAAGTGGAGAAAAACATGTTTCTTACTGTATCTTGAAAAAATAGCCACTCAACAGATATGGAGGTGCAATTGGATTACAGTACAGTACAGTCCTGAAATTCATGGCTATGGTGTACTGAGAATATTAATTTACAAATAAGAAAGTAGCTGAAAATATGGTGTTTACTAGCTGGAAAAAAAGTTTTGGGTGGTTCAAACACAACAAGAAGGTGATTGAAGCATGTGTATTAGCAAAGTGGTAGATATGGAGGAGGCAGGATGTCAACAATTGAGAAGGCCTAGATCATACAATAGGATATGAACCAGATGAATTTTCAGGCAGAAGTGCAAAAAATAGATGAAAATGAAGAACATTCGTCATACGTTCAACTCTGTAAAAGGGAAACCTGGCAAAAGAGAGAGAGAGAGAGAGAGAGAGAGAGAGAGAGAGAGAGAGAGAGAGAGAGAGAGAGAGAGAGAGAGAGAGAGAGAGAGAGAGAGAGAGAGAGCTTTCACTATGTCGCTCAAAAATTAATCTAATTTTGTTAATTATATTTGTTCATATTTTAGTGTACTGTACAACTTTAAAAATTAACAGGTTCACAGGTATGAAAGACAGAAAAAAGTATCTTGTGATAATCTGAATTATAATTTAAAAATCGATGGGGGA
>NC_090734.1:151859424-151889424 GCF_036898095.1 Palaemon carinicauda
CTAAAAAGAACCTGAATAAACATGTATCTTTTTCTCACTGTTAATTGTTAACCGGTGTGGTATCAGTTGAACAGGAAATTTCCTGTTGCATTGAACCTGAAATAATGTACAGTATGTGTTTTTCTCACCGTTAACTGTTAACCGGTACGGTGTCGGTTGAACAAGAAATTTCCTGTTGCAATGAGTTTCTGTAAATAAAGGCGAGTGTCTGCAATAAAGTTACTCAGTTGCTTTCATCCTGCCTTTGAGTCACAACCTTCTCTCGGCTCATCACATTCCCCTAACTTATTGGGCTTTGGGTTGAGCTGCCTCTGGGTCTCCATGAATGGCTCTCACAATAAGTTTCTTGAGCCAGAAAGAGATGGTGTTGCAAGAGATTCTCTTCTTTACCTTGTTGGTACTGAGGAAGAGATGACGGAGGCGTGGTCTGAAAGGTCTGGTGCGCTTCAGGTATTTCCTTAGCGCCCTGACTGGGCACAGTAGCAATTGGTCCATATCCTGTGTTACCTTATTGAGGCTGGAAAATTGAAATTCTCTAAACCTCTCATCGGCCGATAAAGGATTCTGAGTTTGGGCCACAAAGCCTGGCACGAAGTTGAGCGAAACCTCCCCCCATCCTCTAGAATGGGTGACTTCGTAGGATAGACCATGTACTTCAACGACCCTTTTTGCCGAGGCCAAAGCTACTAGGAAGACTGTCCTAAGGGTTTGGAAGTAGTCAGAGGTCCTATTTAAGGGCTCATAGGGTGGATCCTTCAAGGAACGTAAGACCAGGGACACGTCCCAAGGTGGTGGTATAATCTCAACTGGGGGGCAAGATCTCTCAAAACCTCGAATCAACAAGGTGATATCTTCTGAGGTGGAAAGGTCAACCTCTCTCAGTCTACAGATGAGGCCTAAGGCTGAACGATAGCCTTTAATTGCCGAGACTGAAAGGAGTTTTTCCTCCCTGAGGTACACAAGGAAGTCTGCCACTAATGGAAGAGAAGGATCGAGTGGAGACACGCCTCACCCTCTACACCAAGCTGCAAACACTCTCCATCTTGCTTGGTAGAGGTATGTGGAAGATTGGCGCAGGTGCCTGGACATGTGCTCAGCCACCTTCCCTGAAAAGCCTCTGCTTCTGAGGAGTGACTGGACAGCCTCAAGGCATGAAGCTTAAGGAAGGGGATTCTCCCGAGGAGGACACCACTGTGTGGCTGTGTCAGCAGAAGGGGTTCTGGAGGCAGAAACCTTGGAACTTGAACCAGCAGGGAAAGAAGGTCTGCGTACCATTCTCTGCTTGGCCATGCCGGAGCTATTAGGGTTAGCTTGCATTTCCGGGAGGTCCTGAGTTTGTTGATCACCCTTCTGAGCAGGCAAAAGGGTGGAAAGGCATATACATCCAGGTTGTCCCAAGAATGTTGAAGGGCGTCCTGGAACGCTGCCTGATGGTCTGGAACTGGGAACCCATAGTGGGGAAGTTTTGCATTCAGAGAAGTGGCGAACAGGTCTATTGTGGGGAAACCCACAAAGCTATTACTGTCTTCGCTACTCGAGGATCCAAAGACCATTCGCCACTCAGCACTTGGTGATGCCTGCTCAGTTGATCCGCCACGATGTTTCTCCGGCCCGGAATAAACCTGGCTGTGAGAGAAATGTTGTGACCTTCCGCCCACTGGCAAATCTGGACCACTAGCAGACAGAGGTCTCTTGCCAGAGTACCCCCTTGTTTGTTGATGTACGAGACGGCTGTGGAGTTGTCGCTCATCAGCACCACCTCTCGTCATTGTAGATCTTTTACAAAGTATTTTAGGCCTTTCCCGGCTGCTAATAATTCCAGGTGATTTATATGGAGAGTTTGTTCTATCGGAGACCAAACTCCTGATGCTAATTTCGGGCCTAGATGGGAACCCCAGCCCCGTAGCGATGCGTCTGAAAAGAGTTTCAACTTCGGACTGGGGGTTTGGAGGGGAATGCCCTTTTGGGTATTCTCTCTGGTTGACCACAAATGAAGATCTTGTATCACCAGTGCTGGAACCTCCACTGACAAGAATGGTGAATCGATCTTTTGAGACCAATGGGTCTTCAGATGCCACTGGAGACCTCCCATTCTTGATCTTCCGCCTGGAACTAGTTTTTCCAGGGAGGAAAGATGGCCCAGAATTCTCTGCCATGACTTGGCTGTAGGAGGCAGTGGAGACAAGAGTTGGGCGATGGATTGTTCCAGTTTCCGAAGTCTGTCTTCCGAAGGGAACACCCTCCCTACCTGGGTGTTGATGGACATACCCAGATAGTTTAAGACTTGGGTTGAAATCAAGCAGAGACTTCTCTGCGTTTACAAGGATCCCCAGGTCCTTGCAAAGGTCTAGAAGTCTTCTCAGGTGATCTAGAGCTAGTTCCCTGGACGAGGCCAGGAGTAGCCAATTGTCTAGGTACCTTAGCAGACGTATCCCATGCTTGTGAGCCCACAAGGAAAAGAGTTTGAAAACCCTTGTAAAGACCTGTGGGGCGGTCGAGAGGCCGAAGCATAGGACTTTGAACTCGAAGATTCGACCCTGAACCAGAAAGCGCAGGAATTTCCGATATGCGCGATGGATGGGCACTTGGAATGTGTGTCTTTTAAGTCCACAGATGCCATAAAGTCTCCTGGGTTATGGAGGCTGCCGTCTCCATTTTGAATGGAGTTTGCTTCACAAACTGATTCAAGGTAGAGAGATCAATAACTGGTCTCCAACCTCCCGAGGCTTTTTCTACCAGAAAAGGGGTGACTGAAAAAACCCCAAGGAGGAGTTGGAGACCTCTTGTATGGCCCCTTTTAGAAACATGCCCTGGATCTCCCGAGCTAGGGCTTGCTGTTTCCCGGGATCCCCAGGGACCTGGGAGGACGAGATCGGGGGAGGAATTAGAGGAGGAGGAGAGCCTATGAAGGGGATGTGGGGTACCCCCAACTAAGCACCTTGATGGTCCATTGCATGGCTCCCATAGCCTTCCACCTCCTCCAACTCCCCTGCAGGCACCCCCCTACGCACTGTGAGGGGGAAGCCATGACCCTATTTCTGTCTAAGGTTCCTCCCTCTGCCTTTAGCCTTGGAAGGAGCCGACTTTCCTCTGCCCATAGGTTTGGCTATGAAAGAGGGGAGGCTGAGGCTCTTGGCTGAGAGTGGAGTTGCAGTTGTGGTTTTGGGTTGTGGAGTTGGCTGCTGTTGCATTGTGTGAAGGGAGGCAGCCTTTTGCATCGCGGTGTCCTGCGTCTCTTTTCTCCAAGTATCTAAGGCAGAGGAAACTGCTTGTTTAGAAAAGAGGAGAGGTTGCAGAAGGTCCGAGTTTCTCAAATCTGACTTCTCGACCTTACCGATGCTCCTATGAAGTCTTGAAACTACTGATTCCCTCCTTTTGAGGATCCAATTGCCCCACGTGGTTGCAGTTGTAGCAGTTAGGAAGTCCATTGTCTTAGGCCCAGCAGCTAGGACTTCCTGTAGGGACTGCATGGAGTTTTGGTTTGATAGGTCTTCGTGACTCGCTCGGTAGCCGACTGTGCCAGACCACGTGTCAAACCAGGATAATGCCTCCAGAAGGGACACTGAAGCTGCTTCCATTGCCAAGGCTTCTGTGGCAGTGAAGGAGACTGGGAGAGAAGAGAGTCTCTCTGAAGAGCAGCCAGGTGTGAGCCTCGCTGTGAGGGGATCCAGGGTCAGAGGAGAAGGGTTGGCGTCTCTGACCTTGTAAAAGCGCTTTTGCCTCGAGAACGGGAATTGTAGAAGTTTATGGGATCCTTGAGAATTCAAGAACCCGTTTTCCCCCGAGACCGTCTGCGAGACCTTCCTCAGACGGCCTGCAGTGTGAATAGACCAGGGAAGTTCGATTCTGGTCTCAGGGTTTGGTGGAGGACGACATAGTCTGTCTAAAGCTGGAGCGTCGGTATGTCGAGGCGACAGATGTAGATCGCCGAGGCCCGAGATATTACACATAGTTCTTAGAGCCCTCAGATAGGAGGACTCTTAAGTCCTTTGATGGTTGCTCTTCCGAGAAATCTTCCGGTCACGCTAATTCCTCGCGAGGAAGGGCGATAGAAGTCCGAGTGTCTGGAGGTAAGGGCGAAGTAGGATACTCTATTGCCATTATTCCAAGGGAAGGCTGAGCGCTGGCTAATGGCGCCGCGAGCGCCTGACCTTGCCTGGAAGTCAATGGTCTAGGCGTAGGTGACCGAATTATCGGTACTGTCTTAGTAAGAGGTTGCATTGATCGGCGGTCTGGCCTTTTCCCTCTGCTCTCAACCGAGGAGAAGAAGGGTTGAACCCCTGCGTCTTCTTCCGAGATTATCGTGAGGCTCATATTCCGTAACTCGTTAGGGAGCACGGGAACCGGAGCTATCCTGTCTGAAACACGAGGGCGAGGTGAATGACCCCGCGCGGATATGCCCAAAGACTTGCGTGATCGGGAGGTTGAAGGACGAGAGCGCTCTCTCTCTGCTGATAGGTAGCGACGGTGAGGAGAAGTGCTCTTTTTCCCTTTCCTAGAGCGATCTGAGCTCCCCAAACTAATATGTGAAGGAGAAGGATCGCGCTCGGAGTGTGTTTTTCCCTTTCCTCTCCGGGCACGATTACATGAAAAATCATGGGAAGAGCTTCTCCAACGGGAGCGCTTATTACGCTTAGGAGAACTCTCTTGTGACGAAGAGCGAGAACGTATCGTAGTGCTCTTTTTTCTTTAAGTGCCTAGATGATCCCTCACGAGAGGAAATCGATCGCTAGGCAGAGCGATGGCGCGAGGAAGTGCTCTTCTTATGTTTGTGACGAGAGCGCTTATAGACTCTCGGCGAGACATTTCGTGAAGAGATAGAAGGCGAGGAAGAGCGAGAACAATGATGTCTCTTCCTATGTCGTCTGTCTCTCCGACGAGAACGTCTGGGCAAAGGAGAGCGAGCTCTCCTTTTCCCCTCTACCTCCTAGCCTCCGAGGAGGGCGAGGACGATGAGGAGGAGGAGGAGGGAGAGTGGGAGGGACTGCGATGTTTGCGCTTGCGACGTTGTAGTTTCGTAGAAGTGCAAGCGAGGTGCGAAGTAGGCGCCATCGGAGCTGAAGTTACTATATCTGCTGAAACTTCTGCGGGCGCCGACCGAGTTGATGGGAGGTAGGCGAGGTCCTGAACTCCCGAGGGTTCCAAAACAGAAGGGACCCAAGGTAAAACTGTGCCTGCGAGGAACTGGTTCCACATTTCCTCCGAAGGAGAATCAGGAAGTCCAAGGGCAGGCCATACCGCTCATACGCGATCTGGATTGGAAGCGGTAATAGTCATATTCCCGGTGGCGGAAAAAATTGTCCCAGTGGGAGGGGCAAAGTGATCCGCCTGACCATGGGGAATGGGGGGTTAAGTCAATGGTGCCGCTCTTCCTTGACTTCCCCCCGGAGGATGGAGGCAAGGAAGAGTCTGAAGGGAGAGATCGAGAGGCCGAAGAAGAGGCCCAAGACTCCTTAGCTTTCGACGGCGAACCTGGAGGTAACGAATCCTTTTTGGATTTCTTCTTCTTCCTCTTCACGAACTTTTCCCAATGAGATGGCAACCATTCTCTACATACTTGGCAGGGGGAGCCTTCAGAACACCTATGACCTCTGCACGAAGGGCATAGGGAATGAGGATCCACCTCCGGTGGTGACATGAATGTGCCACAAGATCTTGGGGGAGCCCCCGGAAAACACACACACACACACACAAAAAAGAAGAGTTAATCAAAAACACAATAAAGAAAGGCTAGTCTGCCATTCAAACTAAAGCAGGAGCAGCGGTGTTACCACTGCAACAGCTAGAATTCGATTGAAGGTATTCAGTAGCTACTGACCGGCAGTCCCCCACCACTAACAGGTGGATAACTACCGGCCTGGTCGTTAACGACCTGGTTAAGGTTTTCTGCCGTATTTTCCAGTTCGCGCTAGAATATCTCCTATAGTAAAGAATAGGGGTTTGTATCAAGTGTAGGAACAAAAACTTTTATAGCACTTGAGACTCGCCTCATAGTTTAGTACATCAGTAAAGTTTATTGTAACTAGATTCTCCAGAATATTCCCAAATACAACTGGCACTACCTTATCACCTATTTATATACATTACCCAACACTGTGTTCCAAATGAAAAAATAAACCTAAAATTTAATAAATTAAAACTCTTATTAGACCACATAACCAGCAGCTACTACAGCTCTTAAAGTACATCAATCCTGATTAATAAACGACAATTCTTCAAGATAATGTTCAACGAATACAGATTTGGTACACCACCGAGCTTTGCTAAGACTGTTTCCAAAAAGATTTTTTAAAAACAATTAAGAGAGCTTCACTTTTGACATCATGGACCCTAACCTTTTAAGTACTGTATTTCATCCGACTTTGCTCCAAGTCCGTGTAAGCTACGGTGACCAAGCATTTAGCAAAAAAAAACTAAAATTTGTGGACAGAAGAAAATTTGAAAAGCTAACCACCCTAGAAAAATTAGGAAAATTATCCGTAAATTCTGCACTCGTCCAAATAACACCCAATAGGTCTCAAAAAACCAAAAACATTCTCTGATGTAACGGAAGGTTCCTTTTGCTAAAGAGAGAAAATGGATGGAGGAAAACCTTTTTAAAAATCATTCTTGGCTCTGAATGTAGGCAAAACAAATAAAATAGCTTTATTTTCTATTAGAAAGAACTTGCAGCTCACTAATGTGTTTAGCTGATGCTAATGCCAGCAAGGGAAGCGTTAGTCATAGAATCCTTACTGTAATATCTTCCAACGGTTCAAAATTCATTTTTTTTTTTTTAATAAGTTCAAATTCAAATGTCTCTGATTGCCAGTCAATATCAAAAGAGCTAAATTCATCAACAATAATACCAAAAAATAGATAAATCCAATCCAAGATGTGAGAGTACAGTATTCTGCAGGATCTATAACCCTTGATAGCTGAAATGGAGTTTTTCATAAAAAATGGAAATGCATAAATTTAATATTATCCAAACTAGACCTGGGCACTGTCACATTCCTTTATTTGCACCAACTAAACTAACATTATAATGCCTCTGATACAGATTATTAGTAGACTGTCTTTTGGAACCTAAGATAAGGCAATTCAGAAGGCTTTAGAAACCCTTGTTTCAGAAATATGGTGGACAGTTTTTATGTGGTTTGTGTAAGGAGTACAGGTTTGGTTGCTTGAAAAGAATCTACCTGTAAAGCAGCCTCCTCAGACAATTTGACAACAGAGGCTGAAGGTCTGTAAACCACACCATTTAAGGCCAAAAGGAATGACCAGAGTCATCCTGCTGTTTGTAGACATCCTGAACTTATTTATCACAAGCGTACAGTTCTGTAGCTTGGCATCCACTTTCCAAGATAAGGCATCCACTTTCCATGATAAAGAATCCAGAACTGGTAAACAAAACACCTCTATACTTTGTTTAAAGATGATGCAGAAGCTATCTTTGTAGTAATCTGGTTTTTCTTCCTTATGTGATCTGCTAAGATATTTGTTTGTTTCCTAGGATAAACTGAAGCAGAAAGAATAGTCCTCTCAAATTTGTCCAAGCCAAGAGTGCTAATGCTATCTGGTATAGGGATTATGACTAGGTCTCCAGTTTCCAGATATAAGTTGAAAATCACCATTCACTTTCCTATTACCAGCATCACTTGAAGCTTGAAGTTCCAACAACTGACAGGAAAAGTAAATTCTTTTGATGTACAGTTCCCTGACAGATTGATAAGATCTGGAGTTGCACCCCATCCTTTCTGTGAAGCATTCGTAAACAGAGAGAGGTTTGGAATCTTCACTTCCAAGGAAACTCCCAAGATAATGGACCAAGATCGTCCTACCAACTCATTAGTTGAAGTTGGTTCTTCATAACTAAAATACAAACTGTCTAGATCAAATTATTGGAATAGAAATTATTTCTAGATCAAATATTCAGTTCCAATTCCAATTGAGATGATATGGGAAAGCTCTCACCTTTGGGTGGTCCATCAGAACAAAATTCCACTAAAGAAGCCAAGGTCCTTAGCAGTCTCATCTACATTCAAACTGACATTGACTTCCTCCTCTAGAACTTTTCTAACTAATTATGAAAAACCAGAAAAGTAACATTACTATTATCATTCCCAAGTATAGAATCAATTGAATCAGAATCTTAAGAGACTTCTACAAACTGACCAAGACTCCCAACCTTACCAGTAACCCGAGTAGCCACACTTTTTGAACCTAAATCCTTTCCAATGAAGCATTTAAAAGTAGCTAGGGAGTTGTGGAGTTGTCTTGAGACTTATGAGATCTAAAGGCACCTGAAATGGTAACCTTTGACTTGTTCACAAAGCAACAGAATTTCCTCAATCTTCCATAAATTTTTCACCAAGATGATGATCCCCATCTCCAATGTGCTGTATAAAATTTCTGGGAATCCCATTTCTTTATACCTGGATGACTAGCTATTTTGAATGCTACATTGGAAAGGATTCGGGTTCAATAAGTGAAAGCAGGCATCTGTTGGGTCTATCGAGAACATTCAATCTCCATTCCTTGCTGGGCCCAGGACTGCAGGACATTTCCATCCAAAATCTGGTAAGAATGGTTCAATCTATTCAGATTCAAATAATTGACAACTGGTCTCCAACCTACAGATACTTTCGGGGCTAGGAATAACTTGGTAAAAACTCAAGAGACGGGTTCAAGACCTCTACTATTACCTTTTTCTCTATGAGTTTTACAATCTCTATTTTCAAAACATGGATCTTTACTGAATTGGATAGATAACTTGAAAAAGATACTGGTTCCTTGGAGAAGGGAGGATTGGATGCCAGGGAAATTCTATAGTCCTCTCTAACTGGGAAAGCACTGACGGTTTGGGATGAACACTTTCCCCAACCTGATAGAAGTGGAAAAGTTCCTTTTACAGGGATCTGTGAGCAACCATCATAACATTCTACAAAAGGTATAAGAGTCCTGTTAGCATTTTGGCTGGAATGTCTGCTATTGTGAAATCCTAATGTATTCAACTCAAGAAATGAAGCTCTAGGAGGGAAATTTTAGTTACTGTACATAGTTAGCACAAGTTTACAAGGAGAAACCTAAAAGGATCACTGTGTCTTAGCATTCACTTGTACAACAATCACATTGATTCTATTTAGTGTACAGTACTGTATATCCAATAAAGTACTCAAAGTAGGGGAAGAAATCAAGTAATGATTCTGGCAATCTGACACTATTCCAACACATTGCTCCCTATGCTCAATCACAAAACACACACAGGCTAGTTCAGTATTGGACGTCCATTCTGATATATTTTCATCTAAAGTCCGATAATCCAAACTAGGATTCAGATACTGATGGCATACAAACTCATCTTCTATAAGACCATTACTACAGCATCTGCAAAACTGAAGATTTCAAGAACACTCCCCTCTTTATTACAAACTAACAGCATTTCTTCAGTAAACCAGCTTATAAAGCTTGCATGTAAAGATGACAACATTAATGATGGGTTTTAAGAGAAGTAATTAGATTTGAATCAATAAGAATGTTAGGCAGTCAATTTGTTTTATAGATCTCAAAACTCCTTTGTGAGAGAGAATACTATACAGTACATTAACACCAAACTGGAACCAGAATCAGAATTTTTTCTTTGCACTTAGGATAACAATTTATCGTTGCTATTGATAAAAATATAAGAAAATTGAAGGATAAGTATTCTTGCACATGACAGCTTCTGATCAGACGTTACCTTCAGTAACTTATTGTGATACCTTTTAGAAATATGTTCATGTAACAAACGAAGAGGAGATACCACCTCAGCATCTGACTATTACACTTTCCTAATGCTTTCACAGTCTCAAAGATGTAAACAAAATGTTGACTTATCAAGCACAAGTCCACAAAAAGACAGAAAAAAAGCATGTATACCATACCCATGCCAAGGGTATTTGCTTTCAATCATTAGATTGCTTTTAATCATTAGATTGTATCGATAGTGTGCTGGGTGCCTAAGCCCATTTAAAGGAAAGAAAACAGGAACTTTTCAGTACTTGGGTAAACAGATATAAGCCAAGCTTAGACAAAGAAGCAATATGAACATCTGGGGAGGTTCACAGAAATAATTAAGATTGTTTGAATCTAACACCGGTATGTAAGGAAATCAAAACAGTTGCAATACTTACCTGACAGGGTTAGAGGGCATATTTTCTAAGCAAACGGTAACAACAGAAAGAATAAAAGTAAATACTACGAGGAAACAGTCGAGAGCATTGTGCCATGCTCTGAAGAACACTTTAGGTCTGAAAAAGAAAAGATATTTTACTAATAACTGCATTTTCCATAAAAATAAGTTTTGAATGTTTTCCTGAAAAAATACTCATAATAAAATAAGCTTCATTAATAAAAAAAAGAAAAAATGTCATAAATTCACATACATTTAACCATTTTACTATTTTCATATCTTTTTCTCACTTCTTAATCCATATTACCAACATTCCACAATAAAAGCTTAAGCCCTGCTTTTATTAAAACTTAAGACTACTTTGACTCTCCAAATTAGATTTTGCATAATTTCAACTTGGATATAATTCTTCCTTACAAACCTGCTGCTAATTTAGTATTCCATATATTCTGTACCTTAATTCATCAAGAGACACTCCTAGGCTAAGTAACCATAGAACTCGTGTCTTATGAATTCCATTCGTTATCCTAAAATCAGCATAATCACCCCATGGCTTGTAAACCCAAGCCTTACTATAGAGTAAATTCTTTTTTCTTTTTTATTTAATGAAAGGTTTTACTCCTTTTACATCCCTTGAAATTTTTCATTTTCCTTGAATGTGTACAGCATTATCTCTAGATTCTGCAACATTTTCTTTATAAGTCCATTAGAGCAGTTATTATGCACAGTCCTAACTTTTGCATTTCAACATTTGATTTCCATCTCTTTTATAAAGTTAACTTTCACTGTTACAAATGCATGACCAATGTTAAATTGTATGAATTCTGCTATATAAGATTTTAGTGGCTGTTTTAATGTTAATCTTAATATACTGTACCATTATTTCATATACACTTGTTCAAGTAAAAATTAAAACTTGGTCAAAAAGTGTATTATTCTGACCCCGTGGTCAAAATGACAAAATCGAGGGTAATTTGTATTTTTCCTAACAATACAAACCTTAGCTATTTATTGGGGTATAGTTTCGGTGAAAGCCGAAAGGATGAGCCATTAAAAATTTAGCAAGGGTTAACTACCCATTCCGCTAGTTAGCGGGGAGTAGGAGGGGGAAGCCTGCTAACGATTGCGCTCACTTTACTTGGAGATAGGATTTCAAGGGGGACAGGGTTGGCAGGCAAGTATATAAAATAGCTAAGGTTTGTATCGTTAAGAAAAATACAAATTACCTCCGAATTTGTCATTCGTTCTGTAACTGGATTACAAATCAATGCTATTTATAAGGGTAACACCCATTTGGAGGGTGGACGTCCCAGCCAATCTGGCTTTTTGGCCTTACCCAGGGTACTCCCTATTGTGCAGAGTTTTGTGCAACAATATGGGGACCTTAACACCTCGCTAACCTGCTAAGCATTGTTAACGGCCTACCCAAGTTGTGTGTGGTGATAAACTTGCAGGACATAACTGAAGTGCCCGAGAAATTCCCAATACCACCTCGCCAGGGTATGGGGATGCAACCGTACTGTATTGGAATAATACTAGGTTACAGAAGGGAGTGATGCTTTACCTGCAGAGATTTGAGACCAGCTTGTGCATTGGTTACAAGATGCCGATTTCCCCCAAATAGAGGGGAGGATGAAGAAAAAAAAAGAGCTAGACCTTCCTTCTCATTCACTCAGACTAAAACCTGTGTAACCAATGCCCTCAACCTTCTGCTGCTTGTCCAATAAGGAGCTTGAGGTACTAAAATAGCTGTTGTGTAGTCACCACAGGACCGATAGAGAACGTATCGAGGTTCCTGTGGGTACGTCTTGCAGATAGTGGGCAGTGAACATCGTTTGGCATTCCCACACACCCACATGCAATACCTGCGTCACAGAGTAGTTCTTTTTGAAGGCCAGGAACGTAGCAATGCCCCTGAAATCATACGCTCTGGGACGTGTTGGTGGAGGGTTGGGATTCAGGGCAAAGTCAATGACTCTGTGAATCCATGTAGAGATTGTGTTCTTCGTGACCCTCCTCTTGGTCCTGCTCATGCTTACAAAGAGCAAGGACACACTGGGCCAAATTGCTGCTGTTCTCTTGAGGTAGCACCTCAAACACCTTACTGGGCATAGTAACAGACGATCTGGGTCATCAGTTACAGAGCGGAGACTCTATATCCGGAAAGATTCAAACCTAGGATTCTGAGTCTTTGCAACAAACTCAGGGAAAAAGCTGAAGCTTACCTCTCCCCTTTCCCTTGAACAGGCAACGTCATAAGAGAGACCATGAAGTTCACTAACTCGTCTGGTTGATGCCACGTTCCAAGGGGGAGGTCTCACCTCCGACTGAGGACAGGTAAGTTTTTAACTTCGTATGAGAAGGGAAGGGAAAGTTCCAGCGATGTGAAAATATCCATTCCTTTCAGTTTAAAGGCGAGACTTAAGGCCAAGGCTTCAGCGGGGAACAGTCCACTATTAGAGAGGGGCTGCCTCTCTTAAGGCGGGCGTACACCTTGATGCCTGGCATCACCCATTACCCGCAAATATGAGTAACCTACAACCGGATCACTGGAGCCAGACTCAACAGACTTGGTCTGCACTCAATGGGGTCTGCCAGAGGGTGATGGCGTCTAAATTGGCACAGGTTGAAATGGAATGCAGTCCATCCCACACTGTGCCAAATCCAAAGCAGCAGCCAAAGTATAATCAACCAAGCCAAAGTCGTCAACAAGTTCAAGCCCAAAAGGAAGAGATGGGAGAAAAAAAGAAATAACCAAAAGGAGAAGAGAAAGTGCAGATTGATTTAGTTGGATCAACAGTTGGGCACAGAGTTCATGTGGGAAAGTAGTTCCCACTGTTCATTAGAGCCCAGCTGCCAATGCCTAAGCCCCTCATCCTCATCAAGGCTTCAGCATCTGGGGGTCAGTTTCCTCTTGAAAGCCTTAATGTCTTCAATCATTCGGATGTCTCGTGGGAACTTATTACATAGTATCAGGGCTGCATATTTAAAGGCTCTGGAGCCTACAGTAGACATATATCTACGTTCCAATCGTTTGAAACCATCTGTAACTATTCTCGTGTCGACACGATTTGTTGGCTGCGCAATATGTAGCAATTCTCTAAAGTATTTTGTACTTTGTAGGTTATTGTACATATTTTAAATTCAATTCTCGCTTTTATCGGCAGCCGTTTATAATATTAAAGGAGGCCTGAATAACTCGTGATCGTATAAAAACGGAGAACGGGAAATTCACCTCTCTTACTCGAGCTAACAAAGAAAACGAGAGAAGGGATAACTCATATCTGTAGAACAGGGAACGAGCACTCTCTGTTTTCGCTCTCAAGGTTACATAATAAAAAACTAACATCACACAATAAAACAAGAAAATTAATAAAATTGATTGCTTTTCTTAGTAATTGTAATAACCAAGAACGAAGAATAACAACAACGTAACAAATAAACAAGGATATAGTCTAAATCAAAGCCTCTGAGGCGAGTACAAACTAACAGACTAAATCGCTAAACTTTAATTCGCTATTCTTTAAATCGCTATTCTTCGTAGGTCCAAATTGGACTTGCAAGCAAATAAATACCATAGTAAAAACTAATAAAAATTAATGATAACACAAAAAGGCCATAAAACGTAAGTGATATAACCTAGATGACAGAGTACCTAAGCGAACATAACCCAAAATGGCTGCCGATACCTCGGCAGGACAATCGCTTCCAAAACTAAAAACCACCATATTGGAAACAGAACAAATGCCCGGTACTGTCAAAAGCTGCCAAAACAAACTATGGTACTTAACATTGGTAAGGGTGAAGTAGCAACGTCAGTCATGTTGAAATAACGAGAAACTCTACGAAAAAACACTGTGCCCAAAAAACTCAACTTGTTTGCAAGTTCCAAATCAGAAGGATGACCTGGTGAGCGCGAGTGGTAGGTGTCGGTAGGGTAACCCAACTGTATTCTCTAGGGCCTGTCACGGCCCTCCCCCTTTGATGAAGGGATTATCTAAATGGAAGACAGCCTGTGAATAGTGTTTTACAAACGGCCTTGTTAGATATACGACACCAACAAGGTGCTCGCGCGAGGGTTGTAACCTCTGCATTACATGCTTTTAATTTTCTCTGTTATATTTGGAAGATTTATATCAGAAAAAGTACAAAGAAGGACTTTTTCACCGGGCGTCACAGGTCTCTCCCCAGAAATAGATTTTTCCTTCGTCAAAATCCCTTTATTATTACTAGACAAGCTACAACCCTAGTCGGAAAAGCAAGAAGCTATAAGCCCAAGGGCTCCAACAGGGAAAAATAGCCAGGTGAGGAAAGGAAATAAGGAAATAAATAAGTGATGAGAATAAATTAACAATATATCATCCTAAAAACAGTAACAGCGTCAAAACAGATATGTCCTATATAAACTTTCAACGTCAAAAACAGATATGTCATATATAAACAATAAAAAGACTCATGTCAGCCTGGTCAACATAAAAACATTTGCTCCAACTTTGAACTTTTGAAGTTCTACTGACTCAACTACCCGATTAGGAAGATCATTCCACAACTTGATAACAGCTGGAATAAAACTTCTAGAATACTGTGTAGTAATGAGCCTCATGACGGAGAAGGTCTGGCAATTAGAATTAACTGCCTGCCTAGTATTACGAACAGGATAGAATTGTCCTTGGAGATCTGAATGTAAAGGATGGTCAGAGTTATGAAAAAATCTTATGTAACATGCATAATGAACTAATTGAACGACGGTGCCAAAGATTAATATCTAGATCAGGAATAAGAAATTTAATAGACCATAAGTTTCTGTCCAACAAATTAAGATGAGAATCAGCAGCTGAACACCAGACAGGAGAACAATACTCAAAAGAAGGTAGAATGAAAGAATCAAAACACTTCTTCGGAATAGATTGATCACCGAAAATCGTGTAAGACTTTCTCAATAAGCCAATTTTTTGTGCAATTGAAGAAGACACACACCTAATGTGTTTCTCAAAAGTAAATTTGCTGTCGAGAATCACACCTAAAATTTTAAAAGTCATACAAATTTAAAGAAACATTATCAATACTGAGATCCGGATGTTGAGGAGCCACCGTCCTTGACCTACTTACAATCATACTTTGAGTTTTGTTAGGATTCAGCTTCATAGCCCATAATTTGCACCATGCACTAATTTTAGCTAAATCTCTATTAAGGGATTCACCAACCCCAGATCTACATTCAGGGGATGGAATTGATGCAAAGAGAGTAGCCTCATCTGCATATGCAACAAGCTTGTTTTCTAAGCCAAACCACATGTCATGTGTATATAGTATGAAAAGTAATGGGCCAAGAACACTACCCTGTGGAACACCAGATATCACATTCCTATACTCACTAGGGTGCCCATCAACCACAACTCTGAGATCGAAAAGCTAAACTAGTAAGTTTAGCCTCAGGAAAACATGAATGAGGAAGTTCAAGTTTTTCATTACTCTGTTTACTGTCAAAAACATCAGCCAGAAGGGTTGCCTTTTCCTTTGGACAGTGAGTGACTGAACCATCTGGAGGAACTGTTGCATCTACACCAAAGAGTGCAGATTTAAGGGTAGACCACCATTTATGTTCCCGAGTTGTACCAGAAAGGGTTTCTTTTATGGTTAAATTGTACTCCTTTTCAGTTGAGGCATAAACTCTCTGAGCAAAAGCTCGAAGCTGAGTATAGTTGTTCCAGGTCAAATCTGATCTGTTACCCTTCCAAAGGTGATAGGCTTCCTGCTTCTCCAAATAAGGGCGTCTACAATTATCATTGAACCACGGTTTTCCTTCACTCGGTACCTTAGCACACAAGAAGGGATACGCCTTTCAATTATGTTGACTAGATTCTCATTCAAAGGGACAACAGGATCTACACTACTATATAATTGTGACCAATTCAAGCACAAAAGATCATGCAAAATCCCATTACAGTCTGCTTGGGATTTCATATAAATTTTACAAGAGTATGATATATCAGGGACAGGCTGCTCAGTCTTCACTACTAATGAAATCAAGGCATGATCAGATGTCCCGACTGGAGAACCAACCTTACTAGTTATAACGCCAGGGGAGTCAGTGTATACGAGGTCCAAGCAATTACCAGACCTGTGAGTAGCTTCATTTATGATTTCCTCACAGCCTGATTCAGAGGCAAAGTCTAAAGCTCTTAAGCCATGGCGATCGGTAGGAGAGATAGAACTTAACCACCCCCATGGTGAGCATTAAAATCCCCAACAAAAACAAAAGAAGCCTTTCTATCATCTTCTTGTATCTTAGCCATAATGGTAAGAAGACAATCGAAGATAGAATCATCCATGTCTGCATTCCGGTAGATCGAACACAAATAAAAGTTATTATGCCTGCCACAAACTTTTATTACCTGAATCTCATGACATCCACATTGATAGTATAGGGGTGATCCTTTCTCTAGGTGGGACACCTTTTATCAATCTTGCTCCTCTGTTTTTTATGTTTTGTAATTTCTTAAGTTGCACTTTTGGTAAATTGTAATAGACAGAGTTGCAGTAGTCAATCCTGGTAATAACACAGTTTATCACAAGTTTCTTTACAGAATATTTATCCAGGTACTTTTTTATAATCCCAATATTTCTTAGATGATAACCAGCAGTTTTTATTACATTTTTTATTTGGGCATTTAGAGACAGGTTACAGTCAAGAAATACACCTAAATCTCGAACTTTACTAGATATTAGCACCGAGTCATTATTTATGTTCAGTTGAATATCACCCAAGTTTCTCACGCTGTTTCTCTTACCCAGCACCATGAATTCAGTTTTGTTCTCATTTAATTTTAGTTGTTTAAATGTCATCCTTTCTCTAACACTATCAATGATTCGGTTTATTGTTTCAGTAGTGTCATCTACTGTATATCATTTATGGAAAAGTAAAATTGTGTCACCCACAAATAGTTTGAACTTCACACCATGCCAATGTAGTATTTCCGATAGACCAATAGTATGGATGCAGAATAAGATTGGACCAAGTACACTCCCCTGGGATATTCCTCTGTTTAAGGGTTCATGTTATGAATAAGAGTTTCCAATTTGTACACAGTAATTTCTACCAACAAAGTACAGTAGTCTTTTAGGTATTCGAAAGCTTGATCTTCAACGCCGATGGACCATAGATCATTTAGTAGCAGTTCACGAACAACTGTATCAAAAGCAGTACTGAGATCGAGTAATATTAAAATACCACATTTATTTTCATCCATCATTTCCAGCATATTTACAACAGAGCAGATAGCTGTTTCCACATAGAATAGTTTTCTGTCAAGCAGATTGGTTGTCAGGCAAAGCTTCTATTACTTCTTAGTGACTGACTAGTTGTTCAAGAATTACGTATTCCAGCACTTTTGAAACAAAGGATAGATTCGAAATAGGTCTACTGTATATGAGCTCAATTCCTGGTAGTGTAGTGCATTTTTCAGAACTGGTGTGACTACAGCCATTTTCTCAGATTTGGGAAACTTACATCCATCAATGCTTGCATTTGCTATTCTCATTATCATTTTGGCTAGGATAGAAAAGTTTCTCTTTCCAACTACTTCAGATATTGGCATAGGATCGATCGCGCATTTTGTTTTCTTTGCTTCTTGGTAATCCTGGTGATGTCATCTTGTGTTATGTTGTTAAATCTTATTAATTTTGTCTGTGTGCCTGGTATATCACCAATCTGATGTTGAGTAGTTACATATGACTTGTTTATATTTTCAATTTTGTTTTTAAAGAATACTAGAAAATGATTTGCTAGTTCCTGGTCACTGTATCCATCAGGTAGCTTCTTTTCTTTTACATTTCCTATTATACCATTGACGAGACGATATAACTTATTTATGTACGTTGCTGCTTCGAGGATCTTTCTTTAAAAGTACAGTATTCTCTTTTTTTCCTTCTTAGCGGGTAGTTATATTGACACAGTTTTGTATTCTACCCAAGTACTTTCAGTTTTTAACCTATTCCACTATCTTTCTTTAAGTCTTTTTTTCCCTCTTTTTCACTAAAGTCTCTCCATCAAACGAAGATTTGTCTTTTACAGTTATAGTCTTTTTCATCGGTGGGCACAAGGTATCACATTCACTTTTACTCACTTTATTATTAAGTGGTCGTAAGACAGTTAACACACTTGGCTGCCAACAGACGTTGGTCATCATGATCACAGGGAATGTTGATAGCATCATTCATTTTCTTTGCAACTTCTTCAATAAATACGGTGGAATGTTTCTGTAGAGGTAGAATAAACGTAATAAGTTTATGTAGTGGGGATACAGTATAGTACATTTCTCTTCAACTTTTATATGATACAATATTATTCATGTCATCACTTGAAACTAAGTCCAACTTATGCCCAGGTAAAGTAGTTGTACAGTCAACATTATTCACTAGTCGATATGATTCTAATAACTCACTAAATGCTAAAGCGTCATGATTTGATGCGTCGTCCATCCAAAAATTGAACTCTCCACAGATAACTAATTAGTTTTTCTCCATGATAATCATCTCAATGAGAGCACCGAATTCTTCAAAAAAGATACAGTACAAGTGTTTGTACTCGGAGGTTTGTAGATTGTTACAAAGGATATTTTTCTGTTTTTTTGTGTAAAGTTTATTTCCATGTATTCAAAGCTTGTTACACTAGTTCTTTTCAACATTTTGAGATTTGGGTAACTTTCATGAATAAAGAGTCCGTCAACCCCACCAGACATACCTTCTCTCAGTATGTGAAAGAAGGTGTGTGTGGGGGGGTGTCATTTCAGTGATCTTTGCCTTGTCCAAGTTATTTAACCACATTTGAGATAAAGCTAATACTGTATGTCTAAATATTTCTCATTTATCTATTCTTGAATTTGAATAGTCTTATTACCTACAGATTGTATATTTACATAGCCACAGTTTATGACATTCTTAGTAACCATGATCAGTATTTTCTGCAAGTCTTTTCAATTCCAAGTCATAAGCTTTGCAGTCTCTAGAATTTACTATGTGGTTACTTGGTTTGTTTAACTTTGTGCAGTTTATACACTTTGACAATTGCGAATTACACTCCTTGGTGGAATGTTTTCCTGAACATTTCCCACAGACTTAATAATCATTCTTAGACTTGCAATCTTTTTCAAGATGTCCATACCTCTGACAGTGGTAATATAATATCTCCTCTGACTAACACACAAAGGTGGGAGGAGTTTAGCGGACGAGGAAGAGCGGAAAGACTGAGATAGAAGACAGTTGGGAGGCGATCTTATGCCGGACACCCTTCAACCCCCGAGACCCGGGTAGAGCTACATTGGCCTTAGGAGGGTTTTGGGTGCCTAAGACACGGTCTAGGATGGTGTCTTTGCTTTCTTGAGGGGTCGTTTCCAGATCCAGTGACCCATTAAGGGCCCTCGTGATAGCCAAAACCTGCCAAAAGGTGTATTCCGACTCCCTATGGTCTTCGTCCGAAGCCGAGCTGGCAGCGAAATCTTCATCCTCCACAGAGGTCTCACCCCGGGGTGGGTCGCAGTCGTTAACAGGAAGACTGACTCGGATCCTAGACCCCTCTCAGGGGTTCTGAGTCCTGGAGTAGAACTTGGAAATTGTCTTAAGAGACCTTAGATTCCCTTCTAGGAGGGAATAAAGGCTCTAAGGTAGAAGGTTTTGAAGTGACCTTCTCAGAAGGAAGAGAACGAGGAGCTGAAGGTGAGGCTATGTTCTCTCCTTGAAGTCTTTCCATTTGTGATGGGAGGGAAGAGTCCGACACCGACTCTTCCCTCTGGTTGCCTCTAGCACCGGTGGATGAGGCATCAAGGGGCCGAGACGATAATGGAACCTCAGGGGAGGATTCTACTCTATGAGTCCTGACCAGAGTCAGCTTGGCTCTTGTTAAAGAGACCTTATCAGGAAATCCCCTCTTCCTCTTCAGGGGGGAAGCAGTCGTAGTCATAAGTCCCGGATCAGCTGAAACTGCTGGGGCTTCTGACAGACGTTTCAGAAGCAACAGGGTGGAGACTCGAGATACCGCCCTAACCAGGGTGTTAAACCACAACGTTGAACCACGGCTGCTTACTCATCGAAGCACTCTCTGCGAGATCCCCGAAGGGAAAGAGGTGGAAAAGTCCTATGGCGGTATCTCCTCACTAGACGCTGACGACTTCAGGACTGTAAGAGTCGACTCCCTTCTATAGGCTGGCAGCTTAGGAATCCTGAAGCCCTGCAACTTGCTCTCTCCCTCCTTCCCCGGCTGTTGCAATGTTACGCGTTTGCGGGGAGAGGAGTGAGGCGATGGAGAACGATCATGAGTAATCCTACCTTTCTTGGAGGCCACAACCATCTTCTCATGCCAGAGCAGGAGGTCGCTGACAACGCGTTGGAGAGCAACGAGAAAACTCGTGCTCTAGACACGACGATCGATGGTAGAAGATTGATAAGAGGGAGTGTTCCCACGTTGCAGAGCGATACCGAGGTAATGTGGGGTTGATCACTACCACTGCACAAGAGGCAGGACGGTTTGAAGATGATCCTTTAGAAGGCGACTCACGCGTCGCTGGGCGAGAAGGTTGAACAGGTGAGCGAACGCGTTCCACTGAAGCGACGCGATGGTTTAAAAACTATGGGCGAACATTGGTTCGTTGGATGATCGAGCGTTTCGAGACGGAGAAGGTCTACGCGACTCATGAATACGTTGAGGCGAACGGCACCGAATGGGTGATCGCTGACAAGCAATTGAACGTTGTCGAGCAGGTGATCGTTGCCAAGCAGGCGATTGTTGAGAAGCAGGTGAACAATGACGGGCCGGTAAATGCTGTCGAGCAGGAGAACGCTGCCGAGCAGGTGAACGCTTACGAGCAGGCGAACACTGCAGCACATGGGAACGGTGATGGGCAGGTGAACATGACTAGGCAGGTGAACATGACTGAGCAGGCGACCGTTGACAGGCCGGCGATTTCCGACGAGAAAGTGATTCCTGCATTGTTGGTGATTCTATCGTAGTGAATGATTCATGAGTGAACGAACACTTACGAGGAGTATGAGACATTCGATATTGATGGTCAGACAATTTACACGTTGGAATAGGCGATTCACGTGTAACTCCATGTTTACGTGGTGCACGAGAAGTCGCTCGTTGACGTTGGTCAGGCGACTGACGAGCTAGACGTGTTGGTATAGACGTAGCTTGATGACGATGGTCGGGCGATTCAAGAGTTGAAAGCACCGGAAAAGACGATTAACGGGTAACAGACCGTACCGGTGGTACACGAGTAATCGCTCGTTGAAGATGGTCAGACGGAACGGGTATGATGACGATGGTAGGAGATTCACGCTCTGCTGGACGATGGAGAGACTGTCGAGTAGGAGAATGTTGGGCAAGAGCCTGGCGAGACGTAGAATAACAAGAAGAGGTCGGAGATGGAGGTGAATGTCTAACAATCTCTTCCAAAGAAGAAGACTGAGGAGGAGTGGAGGCAAAGAGATGCCTCTTGGCTGAGGGAACAGAACTACACAGATAAGGCAAGGTCACCTGCCGCCGACGCGACGATGAAGGAGTGTGGGATCAGCAGGCTGATTGACAGCAGGCCTCCGAAGAGGAGTCTCTATGTGAGACCCTTTACTATGAAGGGAAACACTCATCGGAGAGTCATGCCTCAGACTTTGCTCTCCCCCAAGAGGGATGTTCATCAGGGGAAGGAGAGACCTCAGCGGTGGAAGATGGTGAAGCGGACACAGCCGCAGGATCAAAAGGTGGAATAGCTGACGAGCTCTCCAACACAACAGCGTCAACAACGGACAAAGAGTCAACGTCCAAAGATAACTCAGCACCCCGGTGCAGAAATTACAGCAACACCTCCTTAGAAGGATCACCGGGCAAACCCAATGACGGCCACTGCTGTAAAAGAGGAGAAAGAGAGACAGCCTCACTTGGGGACAGAGCCATGGCAACCCCATTAGGGGAGGTTGCACCGTCTCTCGAGGACTGAGGTTGGCCGGGAGTTAAATGGCCTACGCTACTACTCGTCAGCTCCCCGGAGGAAGCCGTCCGAGTAGGAGCTTCAGAGGAACATTGGGAGATGGAGGAAGAAGCCTTGGGTTTCATCAGCTTCGAAGCAACCTTCAAAGGGGAAGAATCCCGCTTAGACTACTACTTCCGCCTACGCCCATACCTTTCTCATTGGGAGGAGGACCACTCCTGACACTCAAAACACTTGTTATCAATATCACAGCGCTGTCCTCTGCAGACAGGGCAAAGGCTATGGGGATCAGTTTCCACAGCAGACACGAACTTCCCGCAGGTGCGGCCTTCAGTTCCCGTACAAGTCCGCATGGCAGTAGATAAACACAGCACACACACTCATACACTGAAAAGAAAAAGCAAAACCAGATTAATGGCAGTCCACAAATTGGAGAGGATGAAGGTCAGTGACAACCGCACTCTGTCCGAGCCCAAAAGTAAAGCGAGCGCAATCACAGGTGTGTGAGTGGGAGGGGTAGCAGGCTACCACGTTAGCCGCCGCTAACTAGTCGGATGGGTAATTAATCCTTGCCAAATTTTAATGGCTTGTCCTTTCAGCTTTCGCAAAAAGTATACCCCTATAAATAGCGTTGGTTTGTATTCCAGTTACGGAACAATTTAATAATATTTTGACCATTGTCAAAATGAGTAATATTTGACCATGGTTTAAATGAGTAATATTTGACAATGGCCAAAATGAGTAATATTTGACCATGGTCAAAATGAGTAATATTTGACCATGGTCAAAATGAGTAATATTTGACCATGGTCAAAATGAGTAATATTTGACCATGGTCAAAATGAGTAATATTTGACCATAGTCTAAATGAGTAATATTTGACCATAGTCTAAATGAGTAATATTTGACCATGGTCAAAATGAGTAATATTTGACCATGGTCAAAATGAGTAATATTTGACCATGGTCAAAATGCGTAATATTTGACCATGGTCAAAATAAGTAATATTTGACCATGGGCAAAATAAGTAATATTTGACCATGGTCAAAATGAGTAATATTTGACCATGGTCAAAATTAGTAATATTTTGAACATGTGGTCAGAGAGTAAAATTTTAAACATTGACATTCAATCTTCACCTATACTGTACAGCAACACTATCCAAAACATCCCACACAAGTTGAACACAGCTTTATGGAGGCGAAATATCTGTTAGACAACCTGAAAACATACCCAAGGCCAAATATCCTGAGTATAACTTCTATCATAAAGTAAGTAGAGAAGGCAAGCGAGCAGTATTCTAATGGGTCATTTTTCTCATGAGGGTTGAAGAGATCCACAAACAAGATGATCATATCCACCAAAATCAATATGGACGTCAAAAGCCTCACAGCAAAGTGTTCGACAAATCTGCGAGTTCGCCACTGCATGTAACTGTAAATTTTGAAAGAATGTATAAGTATAATGCAATGCCTGGTTTTTTTTTCTTATACAAATTACAGCCCAAGAGCTGGTAGAAACGTTGCTCTTTATGCAATATGTTTTTTATACTAATTACAGCACCAGAGCATGTAGGAAAGTTGCCACTTTGCCATAAAACAAATTAAAGTTAAGCTATTTCTTTCTTAAATGGAATTTGATAAAATTAAAAAGTACATCAAATTCCAAAGCACTCACTAAAGATTGCAACCAGGTATAGGAGGATTAGACGGATCTACGAAGCCCATCTCCACTTCGATCTCATGTTGATCAGCATCATATTCCAAGAACTTTGTCGTTCTTTGGATTACCTGTTGGTGTGAAAGAAACAGTCAGGTCATTCCCCCAATTTCCTTTAAAATATAAATATTGTACTGTGCATTTGAGGCTAGGCTTTGCTTTACTAAACAATAATCAGGTTAATCCAAGCAAAGTGAAGGTGCTGCTTGAAAAGAAAAAAAAAATTATCACGCTTTTCTTAATTTGGGTGATGTGACGGCAGTCCTTGGTGCAAAAGAAAAAATAAAATTATTCATAGTTAAGTGGTGTCACTTTATGAATGGTGATAGGTTCTTCTAATGAGGGTACCAACAATTATAGGTAAAATCCTTTTCACTAAATTGAAGATAATGTTTCATAGAAAGGACAACTAGGTCACAAAAATTATTTTTAAGTGATACTCTCATAAAACTCTGTTAATCAAGTCCTCTCTAGTTCAGGTGGAGGTGATGCTTTGCAGAAATGGTATAAGTATTTTATAGTATAAAAAAACGCAGGTAATACCATAAAAGGCAAAGTGACAAATATGACTCCTCACCAAAATGAGGGCTCGGTTCAAAAAGAAATTGTGACAACCATTAATTTCTCACTTGAAAGATCTACTTTTTTCAAATAAAGGAGGGGACAAGGATGACAATAATGTCCCAAAATAATCTTTTTAATTGAGTGGAGGTGATTTTCTCAATAGTCATGACATTTATTTTTCTTTCAAGGGACCTGGATATAAACTGAAATATCAGAATCAGGACAAAAAGTGCCCGTTTGATTACATTAAACGATTATCTAAGGGATGAACAACAAAGCTTTTAATTTTGACAAAGGTCGAAAGATTAATGGGAAAAAAATATTTAATGCTAAAATCAGACCTGAAAAACGGACAAGACAGATCTATTAATTACATTATATAAAGGATCAAGTGTTCTCAACTAATTAATCATATACACGGGCAATTTCATTATCATCCCTCACTTGAATTTCATGAGAGAGAGAGAGAGAGAGAGAGAGAGAGAGAGAGAGAGAGAGAGAGAGAGAGAGAGAGAGAGAGAGAGAGAGAGAGAGATCCTTTTCAGACCTGTTTCTGTTCATCCTCTCCTTCTTCCCCTTCTTCAGCCGGACCTGTTCCGTTCGGACTGATTTCTTCTCCCATTTCCTTTTCTTTGAGACCCATGTCGCTGATCTGGATGATTTCGTAGGAGCTTCTGTAGAGATTAAAAAAAAAAACTGTCTTTTAGGTATTTGCATATTTATTTCCATCTTCATTTTACTTCTAGTTTTCCTTTCCTTCTATAATTTTTTCCTTTTCTTTTTTTAGTAAACAACATACATCAACTTTTGTACAAGGTTTCATAGTATACTGTTTTCTTATATATTCACACAACTTCCATGTGCAACATGACACATCAAGTTTGCAACTAGAGTTATAAGCGTTTCAAATTTGTCCAAAAAGATGGAAATTAAGACAGAACCGAAAGGGTGGTCCTGGGTGGACATAAAAACTTAGCCAGTAAGACCATTAAGTACATCTTAAGTTCTGGCCATGTCACATTTATTGGGAAAAATAAATATTAATTTAGATTAAATAATTTAGGCAGGGATGCCATTCAGTTCGAAAATGCAACGCAAGGGGGGGGGGCAGCAATACTGTAAACAGATAACAATGGTAATCATAACAACCCTTAATGGATGAAAAATGGTCAAATAATCAGAATAAGTATTTTTCTACCATTACTAGACTGAGTTTATGAATTGGGCCTCAAGGTCAGGCTCTTGAGCTTAAGAGGCTATTTAGTGACCATGCCATATGCTACCTTAGGGGCCGGGCATAGTTAACTCGCAATCAATCAATCTTTGGACACCAAGATGGAAGAAAGGCTTAACTGTAGGGAAGGGGCATAGTTAACTCATAATCAATCAATCAATCGAAGTTAAAAGGCAAGATGGAAGAAAGGCAAATGGAACGGAAGTATAGTGAATAGCTAAAATGGGAGCGCATGAAGCGGTCGAGGGGACGCTGCAGTCACTAAGCAATGCTTACAGATAAATAAATTTACAACACTGAGTCCCCGTCATAAATTGTCTCCGTAATAACAATACCCAGGTTACAGCAGAAGTTTTTTTTATTATTCCACTATTGCTTACGAACATTTATGGATATAAATGTGGCAATAAAACATCAAGAACGAGGTGAATCTTCGATGAAACGTGAAAATGCGAAGACATGTTTACTATTCGACAGCCGTCGAGACAAATAACCTTCTTCGTCCGGCTGTTGTTTCAGACACTTCAAAGAGTTATGTGCAACTGCCGTAGACTTTTTTTCCCAAATATTACCAATAAACTGCTTTATGAATACATAGTACAGTATGTACAGTATATCATGTATTTGGTTTTCTTTATATTTCCACGTATGGATATCCCATTAACAGGAGGCATGTTTAGCAAGAGATGAATAATAATAATAATAATAATAATAATAATAATAATAATAATAATAATAATAATAATAATAATAATAATAATAATAAACCATTCAAGTATCAAATCTAGATTTGGGTCACCTGAAGATCCGCCATCCCGCTTCATGTGGTCCTTGACTAGTAATATGGTTGTGTGCCTTTGATAATCAATATTAAATAAAAAATAAGTATAAGGAATGGATAATATTTGGCCGTTTTAGATTGTCTTCAGAGGTTGGCTTATATCGCGTATCTCTAGAGTGAACGAATTGGAGAGAAAAAAAAGAAAGAAGTCAGGACAACCTATCTAAAAAGACTACGTTTGACTGAAACAGCTTTCATGGGGAAAAATATGTGCTTCATACTTGCAAACAAATCTAGTAACGATAGGTAGCCCTGGAATTACTACAGAAAACGATGAATCGTGTTATATAAAGATAATGCATAGCTGCAAGAAAGACCTATTAAATTCTTAACTGCAACAATTCACGTGGCATGACAGATTTTCTAAAAATACCGTTGAAAAGTTAAGTGAACATACTGCTGCACAATATCCTTTGTAAATAAATTCATGTTGTAGGTTTTATAGTAAGTTTCAACAAATAACTGTCAATTTATGATTTGGTATTTTTACTAAACTTTACTATCACGAGAATAGTTACAGATGGTTTCAAATTATTGGAACCAAGATATATGTCTACTGAAGGTTCCGGATCTTTCAAATATCCGGCCCCAAGCTCCCACTAGACGTCCGAAAGATTGAAGGCTTTCAAGAGGAAAATGAAGACTTTCAATGTGAACTAAACAATAAAAGAGTAATGTGCAATATGAAATGCTGAATGCCTTGAAATGTATACAATAAAATGAATTATGAAAGGCCCTGTAGAGAGTATGAATCCCTTGCAGTCTAGGACCCGAAAAGCAGCCCTTTAAGTAAAGAGCTTCGCTAGGGGTAGCGGATCTTCAGGTGATCCAACGATTTTTTTTAAAGTATATTGAATTTTTGTCTTTTAAAATTAAGAAATGTATTCTAGTTGGCAGTACAACACGGGTAATATATATATATATATATATATATATATATATATATATATATATATATATATATATATATATATATATATATATATATATATATATATATATATTTCTACCTCATACTTGGGATCGAACGCTAGCCACTTCTAATGAAAGGCCAGGTCGAAACCAACCATGCCACGAGAGCCCATAAAAGGAAATCTGAACCTGACCCTAATCTAGCTGTCCGAGGATTTACCTGGTGAGACATCAGTCTCTTTACCAGCGAGTTTTACCAGATTTCCCCGGGCCACCACGTGACACAATTGGTAGTAATTCATTCGAATTACCCCTAATGAGTCAATATGGATAAATATCAACACAACATCGTGTTCAAATAGAAATAAATTTCTACCTCATACTTGGGATCGAACGCTAGCCACTTCTAATGAAAGGCCAGGTCGAAACCAACCATGCCACGAGAGCCCATAAAAGGAAATCTGAACCTGACCCTAATCTAGCTGTCCGAGGATTTACCTGGTGAAACTCGCTGGTAAAGAGACTGCTGTCTCACCAGGTAAATCCTCGGACAGCTAGATTAGGGTCAGGTTCAAATTTCCTTTTATGGGCTCTCGTGGCATGGTTGGTTTCGACCTGGCCTTTCATTAGAAGTGGCTAGCGTTCGATCCCAAGTATGAGGTAGAAATTTATTTCTATTTGAACACGATGTTGTGTTGATGTTTATCCATATATATATATATATATATATATATATATATAGAGAGAGAGAGAGAGAGAGAGAGAGAGAGAGAGAGAGAGAGAGAGAGAGAGAGAGAGAGAGAGAGAGAGAGAGAGAGAGAATGGAGGGGGGGATATTATGTTAATAAGGGAAAGTGTCTTAACTTCACTGTCAAGGACATGAATAGATCGGTTACGCTAGTTGGTTAAAAGGGTTAGAATCCAAGTATCTGGAATCCCATGTCTTGTCGATTCAATCCTACGCATTGAACGGAAAATCTTAATACTTATAACTTGGCCTTGTTGCTCTTTACTCTACGTTCACGTTGACTTTCGCCGTTTGTCAGAAAGAAACTAGACGGTGGAAAAAAAAAAAAAAAAAAAAAAAAAAAAAAAAAAAAAAAAAAAAAAAAAAAAAAATCTACCTTCCCATCTCCACCTCGTAAACTTTCGCATTAAAATGATCCTACGGAGCCCAGACGGACTTCCGGGGGGAAAGTGTCATAACAAAGACAATGAAACATGCTTTAATACGCTCGACCCAACACCGCACAGCAACTTTTACGTTATCCTATTAGCGAGAAGTTCAAAGAAACTTTGAATTTTCACGAGGTCTCGATCGTAAAAAGGGATACGGAGCTACCCCGTCCATTTCATATTTAAACATTTTTCTTATCACCTTCATAATGTCCGGTTCGACTTACTTTCTGTCAAAGGACCGCTAAAGATTTATGCACGGGGAATATCACAGTCCATAATAACAATAGTAATATGATTAATAATAATAACTTCAGCAAAGAAGAGTTGAAAAAGATTAAAAATAAATTAATATTAGCTAATTATATCCTAGTTTTTCTGATTTTAAAAGTCGAAATATCCGAATACGGTAATGTAATTTGCAATATGTCTCAGCAATTCTTATGTTTCCAGTTCTTTAATAAAAAGTGTGATCGGTGAAACGTCAATTCTTGTTTTATAATTTGTGTGATCGAAACGTCAATCCAAATTGCAGTCTTTTTCCCGTTCCGAAAGTAGTGATAAAACTACTCACCAGATATCCTTGCCCTGAAGTCAAAAGATGAAATCCCTAAGCTTGAGACCTTCCTTGGATACAAGTATACAGGAAACAAAATAATGAAAACTGATCCTATCCACGTCTATACCTATTTTATACCATTTTTTTCAGTGTCTTCACAAACATATATAACTAAGATATGGAAGCAGGATTGTTTATAGAGGATATTAAGGGCATTGAACGTAATATAGACAGTGAACCCGCATCCCGTCAGTCATCAACATGATAGTCTATTAACACCATCCAATCTTAGTCATATTCAAACAAACGATATATCGGGACACTCTTATATCAATATGTGTCACAAGAATGTTCCATCCCACCAGGAATGTCCTTAGAAAATTTAGACCTACATTATATATGTATGTATATATATATACAAATTTCATGGTATGGATAGGGAAAGAGTTGTTCAAATTGTCCTTTTTTATTATTCCCAACGTTTCGTGATTCTTAATCACATTGTCCAGGGCTAAAAATAAAACATATACAAAAGAATTAAGAAACAGTTAAAAATTTTTTACAAATTCATTCAAAACTATAAAAACAGTTAAAATGAATAAATAAATATATATACATCAGACAAAGTAGTGAAACCAACCTCGCAGAAGCGTAGTGAGAAACTGTATGCCAACAAGAGTTAGAAAATAAACAAAAGAAAACTATGACAAATACAACTGAATAGTCATTACATGTAATGCCTGTAGGGGTTAGTCAATTCATGATATGACTGATAATTCTAGTCATTTCGCAAAATGACTGATTTATGGTCATTTTTGTTACACCATATGGCTGTTATACTTTAGGCAAAGTGTGAATTAG
>NC_090734.1:151901492-151906492 GCF_036898095.1 Palaemon carinicauda
GAGAGAGAGAGAGAGAGAGAGAGAGAGAGAGAGAGAGAGAGAGAGAGAGAGAGAGAGAGAGAATCTGCCATCCCTTCTCTATTCGGGCTGTCATCAAATGGCCAGATAAACAACTCTGTCCTTGAATGTTAAGCCGTACGGAAGATGCCGGCGGGGTGGGGGGGGGGGGGGGGGGGGAGAGAGGTGCCAAGCCTTGGAAGAGGGAGGGAGGAAAGGAGAGGTAGTGAGTGAGAGAGGCTAAGAGGCGACGGAATATTTCTTTTTCTTTCTTCTGTCTGACTTTCTATGCAATGATGATAATAATAATGATAATGATAATAATAATAATAATGATGATGAAAATAATGATGATAATAATAATAATAATAATAATAATAAGAGACAGTACCCCATTAATTAAGTCGCAGGAAAGGGATTTTGAATTTTGATAGCGCCTAGCCGTGCAAACTAGCTCAGTCCGCTACTTTTAGCCCAAGTTGGCACTCTGCATGCAGCCATATTCGAGAATTTCCTTTGGTAATTTTAAACCTTTGAAAATTATAATAATTGGATTGTTTTGTAAAATACTATGGATACTGTTTAATATGAAGTTTGTTAAAACAAATTAAATAATCCATATTTTTATAAGTTTAAATTATTGTTAATTATCAGTAGACGTTAGTTATAAATATTTTACTTGACTTGAAAGCCTATGTATGAAACAGTGTTGCCATATATGGAGATTAATTCCTAGATTTGGGCATTTTTGGTGTCTGATGGGAAGGGGGATATTCTGTACAAATTTCTTTGGAGAAGAAAAAGAGCTAAGTAAACCTTTATATTGCTGCAATCACTTCACTCGCACTTGTGAGAATTATAGTGAGTAATTTCTATATTAGTAAAGCCTATGTGATCAGATGAAAGTACATTTGTGGAAATGGAGATTTTTGAGTAGTTTTGGGGATATTTTTATCATGTTTTGGGGTTTTTTATACTAACCCTTTTGGCAACACTGATTTGAAAAAAACAAAAAACAATGGCGTTCATAATCGTTTGTGTTGCTAAGATATCTATTATCTTTGTCTGAACTATCAGATAAGTAGACCATAAACTAAACTAAGCTAGTAAATATCGATAAAGAAAAAAAAATCAATAAAATGCTAACTGAAAATCCCTTTGCTTTGTCATGAGTTACTTTAGATCTTGCAGGAAAATTTTTTTTTCTTTTTTTCTGAAATCTTGGTCATCATCTTTAAACCTTGGTCATTATTATTATTATTATTATTATTATTATCATTTTAACCGTTAAAATAACTCAAAATTTGGGGCTATTTCTAGTTGGAAGATAATCTAATGACTAGGAAGACATCGAAAAGTAATAAGAATAATTTCTAACTTCGAGTCATTTTCTTTGGATTCATTTGGGCGAATATTTACAGCAAAACTGAAGGGTGATTCAGCCTATAACTTGTCTCTGTACCAAAAATTATTTTCATACCATTTTTCATTCTATATGTCTCTCCATATCTATCAGAGAATTATCAAAACCATTATTATTATTATTATTATTATTATTATTATTATTATTATTATTATTATTATTATTATTATTATTATTATTGTCATTTTTATTATTACTTGCTAAGCTATAACCCTAGTTGGAAAACCAGGATGCTATACGCCCGAGGGCTCCAACAGAGAAAGTAGCCCAGTAAGAAAAGGAAATAAGGAAAAAAATACAAGAAGTTTAAGAACAATAATGGCATTAAAATCAATCTTTCATATGTATTCTATAAAAACTTGAAAATAACAAAAGGATAAAAACTTCAAAAAAAGACAAGAGGAAGAGAAACAAGATAGAATATTGTACACGAGTGTACCTCAAGCAAGAGATCTTTAACCCAAGACAGTGGAAGACCATGGTAGAGAGGTTATGACACTGCCCAAGACTAGAGAACAATGGTTTGATTTTGGAGTGTCCTTCTCCTAGAAGAGCTGCTTACCAAAGATTTAAAGGTCACCTGTGAGTGGCGGAGGAAAGCGAAGCCCTAGCAGGACCATGTATTTGAGCTTGCCCACAAAATATACAGGTGGTAGCGCCTAAGCAAGGACCAGGGATGGTCAGACAATGGCTACTGATGACTCAAACACCATAATTAGCAAATGTTCTCCTTTCTTATATTTATAATTAAGGAGAAATTAATAAATTAATTAAGATTTTGTAACCTACTTTGATTGTATTGTGGTAGTCCAAGTGATTTTTATTTAGGAATTATTGGTCGGGGATTTAAAGTATTAAAGGAATACGAGAAAGAAAATCTGATGGAATTTTATCAATAGTTGCAACATGGGTTGTTTGAAATATACACACACTTTATATATATATATATATATATATATATATATATATATATATATATACATATATGTGTGTATAACATACATTCATATACGATATATATATATATATATTCAAACATGTATGTGTATGTAATATATATATATATATATTATATATATATATATATATATATATATATATATATATATATACATATATATATATATATACATATATATATAATATATATATATATATATATATATATATACATATAAATATATATATATATATATATATATATATTCAAACATGTATGTGTATGTAAATATATATATATATATATATAATATATATATATATATAATATATATATATATATTATATATATATATATATATATATATATATATATATATATATATATACTATATATACATACATACATACATACATACATACATACATACATACATACATACATACATACATACATACATACATACATACATACATACATATATATATATATATATATATATATATATATATATATATTATATATATAATATATACATATATACATATATACATATATACATATATACATATATATATATATATATATATATATATATATATATATATAATATATATATATATATATATATGTGTGTGTGTGTGTGTGTGTGTGTGTGTGAGTGTGAGTGAGTGTGTATGTGTGCACGTATGATTCCTTGAATCTGTTTTCGTATCCATGTGGCAGAGAGAGAGAGAGAGAGAGAGAGAGAGAGGAGAGAGAGAGAGAGAGAGAGAGAGAGAGGAGAGAGAGAGAGAAGGCTTCAGAACGACTCCAGAACAACCTCGAGGATTCGAGAGTTTTAAAACGTTTCCAGAGGATTCCTCAGCTCCAGAAATCAGCTGCAGAGAATTATGGAGTACCATGTGCATTTTCTTACTTATATGCTTTCTAGTTCAGACAGTATGCGTATTGTCTGTAAAATGAAATTTGTACCAACTTCTTACCAACTTTTGTTCTGAAATTATTTGTGTGGAGCAACTCTGCAAGAGGGTTGTTTTATGTGTTTTTATGTTATACGATAGACTTCGCAGGAATCCCGCAGGGAATCCCGCAGGGTTACCAAGGTGTTGAAGTCAAACGAAGGAACAGAGGAAAACCGTGTCAGGATGAATGACAGGATGAGGTTAATGGGCGAGTCAATAGGCATAGGAGATGATGATAATGACAGGGAGCCACCAATCAATCACAGGATAAGTTCCCATGTCATTATGGTAAAAGATTCCGAAAGGGCCAAGGATAATGATAGTTCAAATGCTGATGAAATGGAGGGCGAGGAAGGCAGGATATTAAGGCAGAACCAAAACATAAAAGACCCAGAAAAATACGATGAAGAACGAATTTTCTTGAAGCCCAACTCGAGTGTGTTTCTGAGCCCAACTCGAGTGTGTTTCAAGGAAAAGGCCAAGAAGAGACCAGGAAAGAAACGAGAAAGTGTCAAGGATAATCAGACGAAAAGCCAATGCAAAACCGAATCTGGAGAGAATAGGGAAAACTTGAAGCAGGTGGCGATCTCTCGATTTCTGGATGAGAATGGTACCAACGACCTGGAATTAATTGCAGTTATTGGAGAAGGATGCTTTGGCAGAATGGAAAAATTATGGTTGAACGAATTTGAGACTTATGTAGCGCGCAAAGTATTTAAAATGATGTTTACCAACATGGAAGCAGTCCGGAATGAATACAAAATGCTTCAGATCGTCGGAGGAGCTGGAGGTGCCCCAAGGCCGTATCTGCACTGCCAGGGCAGCAACAGCATCTTCATGGAATTCTGCGAGGGGGAGACTTTCCGCTCTTTCATGAGAGATAGGATCAGATTTATTCCAATGAAAGACTTACTCCGGATTTTGTTAGAAATCGCGAAGGCTCTTCAAGAGGTACACTCGCGAGGGGTGATCCATTTAGACCTTTGGGAAGACAATGTCCTCATTAAATATGACGACGGATCCGGGCAGGATCCGGGCTCCGTGAAAATCCCACCTGGTGGACTTCGGTCACGCACGAGAGGCCGGGACAGAAGCCGGTATATATCACGGGAAACTGTGGCCACCGGAGTTGCTCTCCGGAAAGAGTGTCTTGGCGTGTCCAGAGTTCGACGTGTGGCAGTTGGGGAAGTTGTTCTATAAAGTTGCTCGGACTGTAAGAGATTTCCCTTACGAAATCAAGGTTCTTGTGCAAATGGCTATGTCGGAAATTCCCGAAGATCGACCTCAATTGAAGGAGTTCATAAGAGTGCTGACATTATTGCTATATAGAGATGGTATGGAGAAAAAGGAAAAAAATAAAAGCCATTAAATACAGTGCCAAGTAATTTTATTTCTTTGGCGTGTATTTATGCTTTTGAAACATCAAAGAGAACTCCCAAGTAGCCTCAACTTCAGCTTTTAGTTGAACAAAAGGCTTCATGAAGTGATTACTGATTTACTTTAATAATAAGAAGAAGAAGAATAGGGAAGTGGGGAATATGGGGAAAGGAAGAGTACCCCTGGATACAATCCATTTTATAGCTCAAAGGCAGGTACTCGGGATGGGAAAGATTAAGGAAATAGGGAGAAAGAGAGGTACAGTTGAAGAATAAAAGAGAGGGGCAGACCCTCTTGC
>NC_090734.1:151908992-151913992 GCF_036898095.1 Palaemon carinicauda
GAGAAGAGTACTGTAGAAGAAGAAAAAAAGGAGAAGAAGAAGAAGATGTAGACGAGTAAAGAAGAAGAAGATGGTGGAGAGTAGAAGAAGATGGAGAAGAAGAAGAATGAGGACAGTAGAAGATGGAGATGGAAAAGTCCGGCTTAAAACCCATCTGGTTCCTATTTTCAGCTGAAAGTCCACTCTAGGACATACTTTATTCCAATTTTTAGCTTAAATACCGGTTTAAAACCCATCTGGTTCCTATTTTCAGCTGAAAGTCCACTCTAGGACATACTTTATTCCAATTTTTAGCTTAAAGTCCGACTTAAAACCCATCTGGTTCCTATTTTCAGCTGAAAGTCCACTCTAGGACATACTTTATTCCATTTTTTAGCTTAAAGTCCGGCTTAAACCCATCTGGTTCCTATTTTCAGCTGAAAGTCCACTCTAGGACATACTTTATTCCAATTTTTAGCTTAAAGTCCGGCTTAAAACCCATCTGGTTCCTATTTTCAGCTGAAAGTCCACTCTAGGACATACTTTATTCCAATTTTTAGCTTAAAGTCCGGCTTAAACCCATCTGGTTCCTATTTTCAGCTGAAAGTCCACTCTAGGACATACTTTATTCCAATTTTTAGCTTAAATACCGGTTTAAAACCCATCTGGTTCCTATTTTCAGCTGAAAGTCCACTCTAGGACATACTTTATTCCAATTTTTAGCTTAAAGTCCGGCTTAAAACCCATCTGGTTCCTATTTTCAGCTGAAAGTCCACTCTAGGACATACTTTATTCCAATTTTTAGCTTAAAGTCCGGCTTAAAACCCATCTGGTTCCTATTTTCAGCTGAAAGTCCACTCTAGGACATACTTTATTCCAATTTTTAGCTTAAAGTCCGGCTTAAACCCATCTGGTTCCTATTTTCAGCTGAAAGTCCACTCTAGGACATACTTTATTCCAATTTTTAGCTTAAATACCGGTTTAAAACCCATCTGGTTCCTATTTTCAGCTGAAAGTCCACTCTAGGACATACTTTATTCCAATTTTTAGCTTAAATACCGGTTTAAAACCCATCTGGTTCCTATTTTCAGCTGAAAGTCCACTCTAGGACATACTTTATTCCAATTTTTAGCTTAAAGTCCGGCTTAAACCCATCTGGTTCCTATTTTCAGCTGAAAGTCCACTCTAGGACATACTTTATTCCAATTTTTAGCTTAAAGTCCGGCTTAAAACCCATCTGGTTCCTATTTTCAGCTGAAAGTCCACTCTAGGACATACTTTATTCCAATTTTTAGCTTAAAGTCCGGCTTAAACCCATCTGGTTCCTATTTTCAGCTGAAAGTCCACTCTAGGACATACTTTATTCCAATTTTTAGCTTAAAGTCCGGCTTAAACCCATCTGGTTCCTATTTTCAGCTGAAAGTCCACTCTAGGACATACTTTATTCCAATTTTTAGCTTAAAGTCCAGCTTAAAACCCATCTGGTTCCTATTTTCAGCTGAAAGTCCACTCTAGGACATACTTTATTCCAATTTTTAGCTTAAATACCGGTTTAAAACCCATCTGGTTCCTATTTTCAGCTGAAAGTCCACTCTAGGACATACTTTATTCCAATTTTTAGCTTAAAGTCCGGCTTAAAACCCATCTGGTTCCTATTTTCAGCTGAAATTCCACTTTAGGACATACTTCATTCCAATTTTTAGCTTAAAGTCCGGCTTAACACCCATATGGTTCCTTTTTTCAGCTGAAAGTCAACTCTAGGACATACTTTATTCAAATTTTTAGCTAAAAGTCCGGCTTAATGCCCATCTGGTTCCTATTTTCAACTGAAAGTCCACTCTAGGACATACTTAATTCCAATTTTTAGCTTAAAGTCCGGCTTAAAACCCATCTGGTTCCTATTTTCAGCTGAAAGTCCACTCTAGGACATACTTGATTCCAATTTTTAGCTTAAAGTCCGACTTAAAACCCACCTGGTATACATTTTCAGTTGAAAGTCCACTCTAGGACATATTTCATTCCAATTTTTAACTTGAAGTCCGGCTTAAAACCCACCTGGTATATATTTTCAGCTGAAAGTCCACTCTAGGACATACTTAATTCCAATTTCTAGCTTAAAGTCCGGCTTAACACCCATCTGGTTCCTATTTTCAGCTTAAAGTCCACTCTAGGACATACTTAATTCCAATTTTTAGCTTAAAGTCCGGCTTAAAGCCCATCTGGTTCCTATTTTCAGCTGAAAGTCCCCTCTAGGACATACTTAATTCCAATTTTTAGCTTAAAGTCCGGCTTAAAACCCATCTGGTTCCTATTTTCAGCTGAAAGTCCACTCTAGGACATACTTGATTCCAATTTTTAGCTTAAAGTCCGACTTAAAACCCACCTGATATATATTTTCAGTTGAAAGTGCACTCTAGGACATACTTCATTCCAATTTTTAACTTGAAGTCCGGCTTAAAACCCACCTGGTATATATTTTCAGCTGAAAGTCCACTCTAGGACATACTTTATTCCAATTTTTAGCTTAAAGTCCGGCTTAAACCCATCTGGTTCCTATTTTCAGCTGAAAGTCCACTCTAGGACATACTTTATTCCAATTTTTAGCTTAAAGTCCGGCTTAAACCCATCTGGTTCCTATTTTCAGCTGAAAGTCCACTCTAGGACATACTTAATTCCAATTTTTAGCTTAAAGTCCGGCTTAAAACCCATCTGGTTCCTATTTTCAGCTGAAAGTCCACTTTAGGACATACTTGATTGCAATTTTTAGCTTAAAGTCCGGCTTAAAACCCATCTGGTTCCTATTTTCAGCTGAAAGTCCACTCTAGGACATACTTTATTCCAATTTTTAGCTTAAAGTCCGGCTTAAAACCCATCTGGTTACCATTTTCAGCTGAAAGTCCACTCTAGGACATAGTCAATTCAAATTTTTAGCTTAAAGTCCAGCTTAAAACCCACCTGGTATATATTTTCAGCTTAAAGTCCACTCTAGGACATACTTAATTCCAATTTTTAGCTTAAAGTCCAGCTTAAAACCCATCTGGTTCCTATTTTCAGCTGAAAGTTCACTCTAGGACATACTTAATTCCAATTTTTACCTTAAAGTCCAGCTTAAAACCCATCTGGTTCCTATAAGTATAGTGAATACACATGATCAGTAAGTCATAAGTATGGTGAATACAAAGGTTCAGTAAGTCATAAGTATGGTGAATACACAGGTTCAGTAAGTCATAAGTATGGTGAATACAAAGGTTCAGTAATTCATTAGTATGGTGAATACAAAGGTTCAGTAATTCATTAGTATGGTGAAAACACATGTTCAGTAAGTCATGAGTTTGGTGAATACACAGGTTCAGTAAGTCATGAGTATGGTGAATACAAAGGTTCAGTAAGTCATGAGTATGGTGAATACAAAGGTTCAGTAAGTCATAAGTGTGGTGAATACACAGGCTCAGTAAGTCATAAGTATGGTGAATACACAGGTTCAGTAAGTCATAAGTATGGTGAATACACAGGTTCAGTAAGTCATATAAGCATGGTGAATACACATGTTCAGTAAGTCATAAGTATGGTGAATACAAAGGTTCAGTAAGTCATAAGTATGGTGAATACACAGGTTTAGTAAGTCATAAGTATGGTGAATACACAGGTTTAGTAAGTCATAAGTATGGTGAATACACAGGTTTAGTAAGTCATAAGTATGGTGAATACACAGGCTCAGCAAGTCATAAGTATGGTGAATACATAGGTTCAGTAAGTCATAAGTATGGTGAATACACAGGTTCATTAAGTCATAAGTTTGTTGAATACACAGGTTCAGTAAGTCATAAGTATGGTGAATACAAAGGTTCAGTAAGTCATAAGTATGGTGAATACAAAGGTTCAGTAAGTCATAAGTATGGTGAGTACACAGGTTCAATAAGTCATAAGTATGGTGAGTACACAGGTTCAATAAGTCATAAGTATGGTGAATAAACAGGTTCAGTAAGTCATAAGTATGGTGAATACAAAGGTTCAGTAAGTCATAAGTATGGTGAATACACAGGTTCAATAAGTCATAAGTATGGTGAGTACACAGGTTCAATAAGTCATAAGTATGGTGAGTACACAGGTTCAATAAGTCATAAGTATGGTGAATAAACAGGTTCAGTAAGTCATAAGTATGGTGAATACACAGGTTCAATAAGTCATAAGTATGGTGAATAAACAGGTTCAGTAAGTCATAAGTATGGTGAATACACAGGTTCAATAAGTCATAAGTATGGTGAATAAACAGGTTCAGTAAGTCATAAGTATGGTGAATACACAGGTTCAATAAGTCATAAGTATGGTGAATAAACAGGTTCAGTAAGTCATAAGTATGGTGAATACACAGGTTCAATAAGTCATAAGTATGGTGAATATGCAGGTTCAGTAAGTCATAAGTATGGTGAATACAAAGGTTCAGTAAGTCATAAGTATGATGAGTACACAGGTTCAATAAGTCATAAGTATGGTGAATACACAGGTTCAATAAGTCATAAGTAGGGTGAATAAACAGGTTCAGTAAGTCATAAGTATGGTGAATACACAGGTTCAATAAGTCATAAGTATGGTGAATAAACAGGTTCAGTAAGTCATAAGTATGGTGAATACACAGGTTCAGTAAGTCATAAGTATGGTGAATACACAGGTCCAGTAAGTCATAAGTATGGTGAATACACAGGTTTAGTAAGTCATAAGTATGGTGAACACAAAAGTTCAGTAAGTCATAAGTATGGTGAATACACAGGTTCAGTAAGTCATAAGTATGGTGAATACACAGGTTCAGTAAGTCATATAAGCATGGTGAATACACAGGTTCAGTAAGTCATAAGCATGGTGAATACACATGTTCAGTAAGTCATAAGTATGGTGAATACAAAGGTTCAGTAAGTCATAAGTATGGTGAATACACAGGTTTAGTAAGTCATAAGTATGGTGAACACAAAAGTTCAGTAAGTCATAAGTATGGTGAATACACAGGTTCAGTAAGTCATAAGTAT
>NC_090734.1:151918992-151923992 GCF_036898095.1 Palaemon carinicauda
CAAGGTAAGGCAGGAGGTAAAGTACAAGGTTAAGTAGAGGTAAAGTACAAAGTTAAGTAGAGGTAAAGTATAGGGTTAAATAGGAGGTAAAGTATAAGGTTGATTAGGAGGTTAAGACTAAGGTAAGACGAAAGGTAAAGAACAAGGTAAACCAGGAGGTAAAGTAAAATATATAGTAAAAGGTTGAAGCAGTAGGTGCAATGCAAGGTTAAGTAGGAGGTGCAGTACAAGGTAAAGCAGCAGGTAAAGTAAAATAAATAGTAAAAGGTTAAGTAGTAGATACAATGCAAGGTTAAGTAGGAAGTACAGTACAAGGTAAAGCAGCAGGTAAAGTAAAATATTTAGTAAAAGGTTAAGTAGTGGGTACAATGCAAGATTAAGTAGGAGGTACAGTACAAGGTAAAGTGAAATACATAGTAAAAGGTTAAGTAGAAGGTACAATGCAAGATTAAGTAGGAGGTACAGTACAAGGTAAAGTGAAATACATAGTAAAAGGTTAAGTAGAAGGTACAATGCAAGATTAAGTAGGAGGTACAGTGCAAGGTAAAGTAAAATATATAGTAAAAGGTTAAGTAGTAGGTACAGTACAAGGTTAAGCAAGAGGTAAAATACAAGGATAAGAAAAAAATAGGTAAAGTGTAAGGTTAAATTGGAGGTAGAGTAAAAGGCTAAATATGAGGTAGAGTAGAAGGCTAAATATGAGGTAAAGTAGAAGGCTAAATGTGAGATAAAGTATAAGGTGAAATAGGGGGTAAAGTAGAAAGTTGAATAGAAGGTAAAGTACAGGCTTATATAGGAGGTAAAGTACATGATTAAGTAGGAGGCAAAGGAAAATTCTAAGTAGGAAGTAAAGTACAAGGTTAAATATGAGGAAAATCACAAGGTGAAATAAGAGGTAAAGTACACTGATAAGGAGGTAAGTAAAAGGTCAAGTAGATAAAGCTCAAGGTTTCACGGGAAGCAAAGTACAATGTTATATGGAAGGTAGAGTAAAATGTTAAATTGAAGGTCGATAAAAAGATTAAATTGGAGGTAGGGTAGAAGGTTAAATATAAGGTAAATTAGAAGATTAAATGAGAGGTAAGGTATAAGGTTGAATAGGAGGTAAGGTATAAGGTTGAATAGGAGGTAAGGTATAAGGTTGAATAGGAGGTAAAGTACAGGTTTATATAGAAGGTAAGTACATGATTAAATAGGAGGCAAAGTACAATGTTATGAAGGAAGTAAAGTACAAGGTTAAATATGAGGTATATTATAAGGCGAAATAAGAGTTAAAGTACACTGTTAAAAAAGAGTTAAGTACAAGGTTACATAGGATGTAAAGCTCAAGGTTACATGGGAGATAAAGAACAAGGTTACATGGGAGGTAAAGAACCAGTTTACATGAGAGGTTAAGTACAAGGTTACATGGGAGGTAAAGTCAGTTAAATTGGAGGTTAAGTACAAGGTTACATGCGAGGTAAAGTAAGTTAAATTGGAGGTAAAGTAAGTTAAATTGGAGGTAAGGTAAAAGGTTAAAGGAGGTAAAGAAGAGGGTTAAATAGGAGGTAAAGTACAAGATTAAATTGAAGGTAAAGTGCAGGGTTGAATAGGATGTAAAGTACAAGGTTAAATTGAAGATAAAGTACAAGGTTAAATTGAAGGTGACATACAAAGTTAAACGGCAGGTAAAGTACAAGGTTAAATAGCAGGTAAACTATAAGTTAAACTGAATGTAAAATAAGAGGTTATATAGTACGTAAAGTACAAGGTTATAATTAAGGTAAAGTACAAGGTTAAATAGAAGGTAAAGTACAAGGTTAAATAGAAGGTAAAGTACAAGGTTAAACTGAAGGTAAAGTAATGAGGTTAAATATCAGGTAAAGCACAGGGTTAAACTGAAGGTAAAGTACAAAGTTAAATAGCAGCTTAAGTACAAGGTTAAATTGAAGGTAAAGTACAAGGTTAAATAGCAGATAAAATAATAGGTGAAACTGAAGATAAAGGACAAGGTTAAATAGCAAGTAAAGTACAAGGTTGAATTGAAGGTAAAATACGAGGTAAAGTATGAGGTTACATGGAAGGTGAAGTAAATTATAAGGCTAAATTGGAGATAAAGTATAAAGTTAAATAGGAGGTAAAATAGAAGGTAAAGTACAGGTTTAATTAGAATGTAAATTACAAGGTTAAATAGGAGGTAAAGTACACGGAAGTGTATTAGGCTCAATCCTACTTTGTTTATTTATATAACTATCTATCTTTTACCAAGGCAATTCTCCCAACTTTGGGGTGTAGCGAACATCAAACAAAGGAACAAAAGGAGACCTTTCCTCTCTCCACCCCTCCCAGCCTGACGAGGGATTCAGCCGAGTTTGGCTGGTACTTCTAGGGTGCCACAGCCCACCCTTCCCCGTTATCCACCACAAATGAGTTTTTATACGCTGAATACTCTACTGCTGCTACCTACGCGGTCACCAATGCAACCGGAGGAAGCAGCGGGTCCTACCGGAACTGTACCACTATGGCTCTCCAATCATTCTTAATTCTAGCACGCTCTCTTGCCTCACTCACATCTATTCTCCTATCACCCTGAGTTTCTTCCCACCATCCATCCACCCAAACTTTGGCCTTATTCTTGTACTTCTCCCATCAACTCTTGCATTCATCACCTTTAGCAGATAGCCACTTTCCATTCTCTCAACATTGCCAAACCACCTCAACACACTCATATCCACTCTAGCTGGTAAATAATTTCTTACACCCATTCTCACCCTCACTACTTCGTTCCTAAACCTATCTAATCAAGATACACCAGCCATACTCCTCAGACAGTTCATCTTAAACACATTCAATTTCTGTCTCTCCGTCACTTTCGTTCCCCACAACTCCAATCCATACATCACAGTTGGCACAATCACTTTCTCATACAGAACTCTCTTTTCATTGATACCTAACCCTCAATTCTTTACCATTCCCTTCACTGCCCCAAACACTTTGCATTCTTCATTCACTCTCTGACTTACATCTGCTTCCACTCCACCATTAGCTGCAACAACAGACCCCAAGTACTTCAACAGATCTTCTTCCTCAAGTAACTCTCTATTCAACATGACATTCAACTTCGTACCATCCTCCCTTCTCATACATCTCATAACCTTACTCTTACCCACATTAACTCTTAACTTCTTTCTCTCACATACCCTTCCAAACTCTGTCACTAATCGACCAAGCATCTCTTCAGAGTCTGCAACCAATACAGTATCATCTGCAAACAACAACTAATTTACCTCACATGCATGATCACTTTCGTCTATCAGTTTCAATCCTCGACCAAGCACTTAAGCATTCACCTCTCTCACCACCTCATCAACAAACAAATTGAACAACCATGGCGACATCACACATCCCTGTCTCAACCCCACTCACACTGGAAACCACTTGCTCACTTCATTTCCTATCCTAACTCCACTGTTTGCAATAACCTTCCACCAATTCCTTATTACCTCATCACATTCCACATCGCTTCCATATCAACTATCATACGCAACATACACCACCCTGCCTTTTGCTATATATTTTTTGCTATATGTCTAACTGTAAAAATCCGATTCGTACATCCCATACCTCGTATAAAACCACCCTGTACTTCTAAGATTGCACTCTCTGTTTTATCCTTAATGCTATTAATTAGTACTGTACCATACACTTTTCCAACCACACTCAACAAACTAATCTCCCTTGAATTTATATAACGAGTTTATCAAAATTATTACAGAGATATAGAGTAAAGTTGGTTATTTTACTTCTCCATAAATGCCATAGATTATACAAATGAGAAATTAAACTACCTTGGAACTCGTGTTAGGAAATTGACTACCTTAAAACAATTAAAACTAAACAAAAAAAATTATAGCCAAGGAGAGATGCCATAGTGATATGCCGGTACCCATATCTGGTCCAGATATCAAGAGTTTGTGATCTCGATGTGATCTTGAATTGAAGTTTGTCTCAGTGCTCAAACAGAGTACTAAGAATCACTGAATATCATTTCGGAAAGATTGTTTATGTAAACAGCTATCCGGTTGCCAATTCTATGTTATGGTAATCATATTAGCGTTCAGGAGTCTATTGAATAAGGTTTCATTTCTTGAAATGCAGTGCTTTGTTTTTAATAGATACTTCATCTATTGATGGTTAAAACCGAAGTTTCATTACTAAAAATTTAGAGGTGGCATATTTGCCCGGAGATGCCAGACCTGAGTGTAAAGATCGAGTGTAAGGGTCCTATTGGTTGTACTGTAATTCAATGTCGCTAAAGGCCACTCGCTCTTGATCACCTACTGTGATAACAATGGACAACCCAAGTGACTTACGCAAAGCAATGCTTTTTGGTGTAAGAAATTTGTTTGCATGAGCGTGGTATCATAAGCATGGTTTACTAACTAATGGTTGATACTTAATAAAGTAAATGATATATCTAAGGTGTGTGTGTGTGTGTGTGTGTGTGTGTGTGTGTGTGTGTGTGTGTGTGTGTGTGTGTGTGTGGCTATGAGGCAAGTTAATGACTTGTGTATTGATGGAAAATAAATTAAAAAACTTTTTTGTTTTTGTTCAAAAGATATGAGAATTTAAAGATGCTATATATAATGCCAATATCTTATAATACAATATTTAATTTCACCATTATTACAATGACTAATAAAAATATATGATACATATATAGGAAGGAGTACATAGAATTGAGGATGAAAAGGAACTAAGTAAACTGTTGTACATAAGAAGTAAACCTTTTCCCTCGACTCCAAAGGTCTTGGGAAAATCTTTCCAAGAAGGATTATCTCTGTGCGAAGCATTTAAAGGACCTTGCCGGTAGATCTAACAACTTTGTATTTGCTACCTGGCCCACTCTGGCCATCTTAGAAAGTTAGATAGAGTATAGTTACGGCCAATTTCGAAGTTATTGGAGCCTAGGGGCACCTTGAGTGTGGGTTCTAGACCTTTAGTATATGAGACCTCAAGAT
>NC_090734.1:151928992-151946492 GCF_036898095.1 Palaemon carinicauda
TAGGTAAATATGCACGCACACAGACTCAACCCTTCCCACTTCCTCCTCCAATCCTAACTACAATCCCTATACCAGGTCATATATATATATTATATATATATATATATATATATATATATATATATATATATATATATATATATATATATATATATATATATATATACATATACACTGTATTATAAATTATAAGGGAGATGATATACCTAGACGTTTCCGTTTGTCTTTAAACGGTGGATATTAACAAGAAAAAAGGAATTTCCTCGCCGGAGTCAACCGAAACTTTAAAATAAATCTTGAACTTTTTTTGCATAATCGATTACATCATTATTCGTAAATATGTGGCTTTGTGTACGTGTCATCTCTCTCTCTCTCTCTCTCTCTCTCTCTCTCTCCTCTCTCTCTCTCTCTCTCTCTCTCTCTCTCTTATATAAGCATACCATAACGTAAATTAAGTTTTACAGAAATAAAAAAAATAACTCGTGTCATATTTCTCTCCAGTAAATTTCGTCAACTATTCGTCAACAAGTGAAGAAATATGGTGGGTCATAAACACTTATTAAAGAGAACCGTCAACGACATTAGGTAACGGTTTTGAGTACAAACATACAGTACATAGGCGCACACACATACACACACATATATACATATATATATATATATATATATATATATATATATATATATATATATATATATATATATATATATATATATATAAAACAAAAACAATAATAAGCAACAAATGTTGCAGTTTCTAGTCCACAGCAGGACAAAGGCCTCGGACATGTCAATTCGTGTCCGGGGTTTGGTTATTTTTATTACCACACTGGCCACTACGGATTAGTGATGAAGATATTCGTCCGATCGCTAACAGCAAACAAGATAGTAAGGTTGGCCCTGGCTAGAACAGCTTTGCTGATCATGTGTATATTTTAAGCCAGGAAGGAAAAACCAAACTAAATGCTTGAAGTGAACGTTTTCATGTTATTCACATCGTTGTTTATTATGACTAACGAGATCAATTAGATGAAAGTACTAACTTCAAGCATTTAATAGTTTTACTTTCGTAACTTCATACATCTTTTATGCTTATCACGTGTTAGTTATCGTGATTTTTATTTAATATGTATGTATGTATGTATGCATGTATATATGAATGTGCATAATATATATGAATTTATGAAAGAAAGTATACATAAAATAAACTGTGGAATGCAAAGTTCCAAAGTTGAGAAAACGACTTCTCCGTTTGACACTACTGCTGCTGCTCGTACTAAATCCTATGGTCTGTTGCTATATTCGTTACCTTTTTTTAAACTTAACCTCTTTGAACGACAATATGATAAAATACTACCACAAATACCATCTTCAGTATTTTACCAAGCTTATTACTTTAGTTACCTACATAAATATCAACAAATTCACTCATCATAACAGTATATACATATTCGTTTATTTTCATTGACCTAACAATGTGTCTAATTCAGTAGCCTATTCACTCAAGTTAAACTTGGTGCATTAAATCCATTGCTCATTTCAAACCGTGGAAGTTTGCTGAATAGGTTATCTTCAATTTTGACAGGAAGTGTCTTATATAAACATGTGAACATTGTAAATGTTAATTACGTGAAAAATTTAAGCGTATGTTTCACTGCACAACTGTTGCAAAGGTAGAACATGTTATGAATAATAATAATAATAATAATAATAATAATAATAATAATAATAATAGATTTTGGTAGGAGACAACAGCAACAACAACAACAACAAAAACAATAATGATAATAATAATAATAATAATAATAATGATAATAATAATAATGATATTAATAATAATAATAATAATAATAATCATAATAGATTTTGGTAGTAGACAACAACAACAACAACAACAACAATAATAATAATAACAATAAGAAGAAGAAGAAGAAGAAAAAGAAAACATTTTTGGAGTTTAAGTCTTGCCATATCTGTCCATCTAAATTCCCATATACCCTTGTATAAATTCCGAGGATCATCATGGAAACATGCAACATGCCCTAAAGGAATGTAACTTTTATTACGCTGATTACATCCCAAGGAGATAGACCCACAAATTATACAGTTGTTTAAGCTTCTATTGCCTCCATTCCTGCAGCAGTTGAGGGTTGACCTAAATTTTTAATTTCTGTGGTGTAATACTTCCGACAAACCTTCAAGTAGATATTACATTATTTTTATTTTTTCCTAGTTATGTTGCAGTTAATTCATGCGTTGAATGGGGTACTTTTTTGGGAGTCGAAGTCTCTGTGAAAAGGGTTAGGGGTTAATAACCTTATTTATAAAAGACTTCTTAGAAATCTTTTTTCAAGTCACCCACATCTCACAAACATACGCGCGCCCGCGCTCTTTATATATATATATATATATATATATATATATATATATATATATATATATATATATATACGCACTTCAATATACATATATATGTGTATATATATATGCACATATATGTACATTGTATATATATATATATACATACATACATATATATACATATATATATACTATATATATATATATATATATATATATATATATATATATATATATATATATATATATATATATATATATATATATATAAATTTCTACATCACATTCGGATCGAACCCTAGCTTCTTCAATAAGAAGTCGGAAATCAAGCGCCAACTGGAATTAAGGATTTACCTTGTGAGATCAGTCTTGCAAACCAGCGAGTTTTGCTCAAGTTTCCGACCCACCAGCTGACCCATTTAATAGCATTTAATTCGAATTATCCTTGATGAGTCAATACATATATTGAAAATCAATACAATGTTCAATAGGAATAAATCTATACCTCCTTTGGGATCGAACCCGGGTTACTTTAATAAGAAGTCAATAACTAGTCCTGAATACATCTAAGCTTCTTCTTAGTGAGACCGCTGTCTAACATACTAGCGAGTTTTAACAAAATTCCTGACTCCCAGACTACTTACAAGATTATTTTGTAGAATGTGGCATGCAGAGGCAAAACCTGATGAATGGGAGTTAGGAGTGTTGATGAAAAATATAAAAAAAGGAAACCTGACTGACTGCAATAATTACAGAGGCATAACACTTACATCAATTATTATGAAAATATATAGTATGCTCATTCTAAAGAAACTGGAGAGAAAGACTGATGAAAAGCTGAGAGATGGACATGCAGGATTTAGAAAAGGTAAGTTGCACTGACCAAATTTTCATTTTAAGAGATGTTGTACAGCAATGCGTAGAATATAGAAATCCACTTTTGATGGCATTTGTGGATTATGAAAATGCCTTTGATAGTGTACACCGATCAATTTTGTGGAGAGTCCTGTGTTATTATGGAATTCCTCTTAAATATGCAAATTTGATTAAGTCTCTTCATGAGCATAGCAAGTGCAAAGTTAATGTTAACAAAGTCTTATCAAATGAATTTCCAGTGAACAGCGGAGTACACCAAGGGAATGTGTTGTCACCTATGTTGTTTATCCTCTTCATGAGTTTTGTAATGTGTAGAACAGTCAGGGATGGTGGAGAAGGATTGGACTGAATTGGTGATAGGAATTTAGCAGATTTAGAGTATGCTGATGATGCTGTCCTTGTTAGCAGAACACCACAAGATTTTCAATGCTTACTTACCAGAATGCACGACGTTGGGCTGAAGATAAATAGAAGAAAGACAGAGATGATGAGAACGCAGTATGCAATGGAAGATGAAATATCATTGGAAGGAGAAAGGATTAACAAGGTAGAATCATTCAAGTATTTAGGAACTATGATCTCCAAAACAGGGTCTTTAGAATTAGATGGAAATAAAACTATAAGAGAAATTACTCGAGTGCCATATGTGGATGAGATCATGATGAGGGGTAGATGGAGATGGTTTGGGCATGCTCTTCGCACTCCCCAAGAGAGAATAGTTCACCAAACGTTCAGCTGGGCTCCACAAGACTACAGGAGTTGGAAGACCCAGGCCTACATAGCTGAGGACTATGAAGCGTGAAGTAGGAGATGTTGAATGGAGAAGACTTGAATTAAAAGCTCAAGATAGAGACCACTGGCGAAATTTAACCGAGGCCCTTGGCGTCAATAGGCGTTGGAGGAGGTGATGATGACGATATATATATATATATATATATATATATATATATATATATATATATATATATATATATATGTATATATATATATATATATATATATATACAGGGAGAGAGAGAGAGAGAGAGAGAGAGAGAGAGAGAGAGAGAGAGAGAGAGAGAGAGAGAGAGAGAGAGAGAGTGTGTGTGTGTGTAAACATGTAGGCCACATCCACCTTGAAAAAGATGAAAAATACCATTCCAACTAACGTTTTTGCGCGACAATCAAAAATGACTATTTTTTCGCATAAATATTCAGCGAATTAAACTTTTAAATCTGCCTTGAAAACAGAATTCAAGAGAGAGAGAGAGAGAGAGAGAGAGAGAGAGAGAGAGAGAGGGGGGGGAGGGGGACTTTGACGTTATGTAATTTCCAAAGCGATGGTATGATAGAACATGTTTTATATTTACACATAGATATAAGAATTATTTAAATATAAACACTCAGGCCAAAAGATATCTGATTTTCTCCAGTCAACCGCTCTATCACCCAACACTTTATATCTAATTCCTTCTGTGTTCCCAGAGTACGATGGTCTCTTTACAGGCGGTTTTCATCATCAGTATAAGACATTTTTTTTAAAAGATCATTATTTTCCCCCGGGACTAAGTCCATCTGCTGACAGCTAGACAGAAACGGAGAGGGAAAGACATCAAGAAAGATCAAAGGCAGAAGAAGAAACGCAGTTACACGAATTCTTGCCAAAAACAAGGGACCAAAATTTCATTTGGCCGAAGAAAAATGGCATGATGGGAAGCGTCCGTTTTTACAAAGGAAATTCGAATAGGAGGGAAATGCTCTTTGCCCGAATTCCCAATAGACACTTCGTTCCATCAGTGTTCTTTATATTTCGAAGGAAAATAATAAAACCATCCGAAATCACAAATATAAATTGAATTAATGTACAGCATGTGTTGCACATACGTTCTTACACTGTAACGGTATTTCTGTTTCTTGTATACGTTGCTCCCCACTCACACTAATAACAACCTATCTAAGTCTGCCTGTTCATTAATTATTTTGTTTTAATTTTTGTGACGTTCTGGCTTGGTGCAGCTTGTATATAAATTCATGATTAACTCAACTAATATTCCAGTTTAAGATCATTGGTTTTCTTTGGTTGACTGTATAACGGACCTATGCACCTATGTCTTATCTCTGAACTAAGAGAATCATTAGCTATTCCCAGAGGTGACCCTTCCGTAGTGATTATCTAACTCGACATGATGGGAATCATCTGCTATACCCTGAATTAACCCACGGTACTGTTTCACCATCTGTAAATACAGTGTATTCTTTGTTTTAAAAGGAAGTGACCCTATTTACCGTTTCGTTCTGTACAAATAGCAGACCAAAATGTCCGACTAGACCACAAATGCCAGAGCTTCAACAAGATCATAGTTCAGTGTGGCTAGTTGAGAGGTCAAATTTGAGGGAACGCAGAGAGAGAGAGAGAGAGAGAGAGAGAGAGAGAGAGAGAGAGAGAGAGAGAGAGAGAGATATTACACTGTAGAGTTAGAGATTACCTAGTTGAAGTCCACTCAATTTTAATTATGGTGTGTGCGTGATAATGGGAAGTTTTTCCAATTACGAATATCAACTATGAATAAATTTACGGTGGAAATTGGTTCTACCGCACACGATTTTAAACTAAGAACGCAGGAAACTGCTCCCAAAATGCAGGAATACATTGCAAGAATAAATCGCTCATTCGTGATCTGAAGTTCAATGATTTTGAACAGTGATAAAGTACTGAGAACTCAACGAATTGTGAAGCTAGATAACAAGAATAGAATAAAATTTAATATCTAGTTGATAGAATTATGACATGGCGAAGTTGGGATCGGCCTTGCTCATTGAAACGAGCCAGCACAAGGCTAGCAACAAATACAACGAAAATTATTGATTCGTTAAATCACCTTATCAAGAACAGTTCTATCTGGATAGTGACTGGTTACATGCAGTGCCAACTCTAAATGTCATTAAAGAATTTACACCACCCTTAAGTTCAGCGAATATTTATTTGTTTACTAATACACTATACATAACGTCGTAGCAATACCCACACCTCTATTATTATCATCATCATTATTATCATTAGTTAAGCTACAACCCTAATTGGAAAAGCAGGATGTTATAAGCCCAAGGGCTCCAACAGGGAAAATAGCCCAGCGAGGAAAAGGGAATAAGGAAACGTAGAATAGTGTGTTCGAGTGTACCCTCACGCAGGAGAACTCTAACTCAATTATTATTATTTTTATTATTATTATTAGCTAAGCTACAACCCTAGTTGGAAAAAGCAGCTTGCCACAAGCCCGAGGGCCAAACAGGGAAAATAGCCCAGTGGGGAAAGGGAATAAGGCAACATAGAATAGTGTGTTTGAGTGTACCCTCCACCAGAACTCAAACTCAATTATTATTATTATTATTATTATTATTATTATTATTATTATTATTATTATTATTATTATTATTTAAGCTACAATCCTAATTGGAAAAGCAGGTTACTATAACACCAAGGGCTCCTACTGGGAAAATAACCCAATGAAGAAAGGAAATAGAACAAACAGTGTGCCCGAGTATACCCCCAAGCAAGAGAACCCTAACCCAAAAGCCAAGACGGCTGAAGACGATGGTACACAGGCTATGGCACTACCAACGACTAGAGGACAATGGTTTAATTTTGGAGTAATTCAATGTTTATTCCTTGTATGAGTTTGCCTGCACGTATACGGGTATATATATATATATATATATATATATATATATATATATATATATATATATATATATATATTTCTTTTAACCAAACGTATTTTCCCTATTTCGAATGGCTGGTGCCAAAAGGCACAGCTACCCAGTTTCTCGTTAAGTCTCTGGGGATAAGGCGAGTGACTCGGCGTACTTATTCTTGACAGATATTCATTTACAGGTGAGTGGTTGGCAGGGGATAGACACTAATAATAGTAATAATGATTATAACAATTCGAATTACTAGAAATATTATTACTAAAATCACTAAAATAAACTAAAATGATAATAATAATAATAATAATAATAATAATAATAATAATAATAATAATAATAATAATAATAATATTGTCCGAGCGAGCCGTTAGGTGATAACCAAGAGGCAAGGTGAATGCAACTAAACTTTTTTATACTATCATCGAGTTTGCATACAGGGACTTGCGAGCAAGAACGTCACAAAAATTCAAACATAATAAAACATGAGCTACCATGGTTACACAGGTTGTTCTATTAACAGCACAGGGAAGAGCGAGTGATAGGATAAAAAATCAAAACTGTTACAGTGTTCGAGCGTGTTTGATACACGCACGGGACGACAATATTAATAATAATATTTGCGCACGTATATGCTTACAAACATACATACGCATACTAAACTTAGATGACCTGAGACCCGGCTGATTTTCTTTCAGAACACATCCTGCTTTGTAACCAGATCGATCTAATTCAAATAAACAAGTCACATTTTAACAGTTGGACTTCAATCTAAGTTCCTCCACGCAGGTAACCTTTCACTTTGAAAACTAAAATAAAAGACATGCTCATACAGAAAGTCTGTATAAGCATGAATAAAAAGACATTATCAAATAACAACAACAACAACAACTGGTGTTTTGACATTTAAGAAGCTTGTCAACATCGTTTTCTTTCAACTGGGATCTCAAAATAAATCTCAAATTTTTGTTTCAGGAAGACTGAAACACAATGCGGATGCTTAAAAATCCTGCGGCTTTATGCCGAAACAGAATTAATTGGAGGCTGAATATAACGATCTCAAAAGGCAAAGTCATTAAGAAACCAGCAGTTCTGCAATGATTAATTCAGGGTAATCCAAGCAATTAATTGAATTAACGCACGGCTTCTGTTTGACTTTCGCAGTGGGTCAAGGTTAGTGATTGGATTATGCAAACAGTTCAGCGATCAATTTGCAAATGATCGTTAGGTATAGAGTATAATCCACTCCATGTTATCATAAGACTATTGTACGCGACCCTTCAAAAATGACGGCTAAATGTTAAGACAGATATGCAAACACACACACACCCTCTCCCCAGGGTATGATTACTCCAACTCTCCTCTAACAGAGGGACGGGGAGAGACCAAGTAGTTATACGTCTGGCAATGCCGCTGAGCATGACCAGGGAGAAATGTAAGTACTTTTATATTCATGTAGACAGACACTTGCTCCTTAAATCTAACCTAACCTTAATATACAGGGGGAGATTCATAAATAATTCCTAGTAAAGAAAAATGTAACAACATGACCTGAGAAAAAATGGAATTTACTTAAATCTAGAAAAAAAAAATAAACATGGCGATGAAACTCAAATACAATGATTAAACTGTAAACATTTGCAGATATTCTTTTATAATAATTAATTAACGAAAGAGCTATCGAATCTCATCAGCGGGAATTATCCGGAATCAACACAACTGATGTCAGCATAGAATGCCATAATTAGTGTAACTGTTATCCATTGCTAAAACGAACATTATCGAGAGAAATGAACACGTTTTCCGGATGTAACATTACTAATGTTTGCAATCAATGTAATTAGAGAGAGATCTAAAAGTAATTACTGTACACTTACGACTCATAACTATTACACGAAGAGACACCAGGAATATATATATATATATATATATATATATATATATATATATATATATATATATATATATATATATATATATATATATATACACATACACACACACTCAAACACACAGCAAAGCCACAACAGTGAGGTTTTTAACCCAACATCCATTCATCTTGATCCCTACAGATGTTGGTGGCCATTTGTAGCATGATGGGCTGGTGAGTGATTGGCTGGGACCAAACACGGTAACATATATACACAGTAAAAGTGCTGAACCATCGGAATATATATATATATATATATATATATATATATATATATATATATATATATGTATATATATATATATATATATATATATATATATACATACAAATATATATAGTCTATATACTCAAGTGTACAGTAGGCTATATGTATATCTATAAATATATACATATATATAATATATACAAATGTGTATATACAGTATATATATATATATATATATATATATATATATATATATATATATATATATATATATATAAATATATATATATACACACATATATATACATATATATATATACACACGTATACAAACCCGTGTGTGCATATATATATATATATATATATATATATATATATATATATATATATATATATATATATATATATACATATATATATATAAATATATATATATATATATATATATATATATATATATATATATATATATATATATATATATATATATACACACATATATAATCATAAAATAAAATGCAGATATAATCTACAGAAATACGAATAAAACATACACCGTAAATAACTTTTCATATACTACCATTGAGTAACCCACTGGCCAATTTTAGGTTCTGTTGACCTTTTAAAGAGGAAACTCTGTTTGGAGAGGGAATTTTTCTTTTTCATTTCCCCGTGAAATAGGATTACAAAACTATTCTGAGAGCTATGTATTTGTACATAATTCTTCTGATTTAATTATATTACAAGGCAACAAAACAACAGTAATCACGATAATGATTAGTGAAGTCCTTATCCAACCTACTTACAATTGGGAATTTTTCCCTTGTGATAAATCTTGTGCAGTCTTTCATATATATATATATATATATATATATATATATATATATATATATATATATATATATATATACTTGTATATATATACATGTATATATATATATATATATATATATATATATATATATATATATATATATATATATATATATTCACCTTGAACAGCAGAGCCTAACGTATGACTATACGGTCTCTCCCCGCTACTCGAGTAGGGTAGATAGCGTAATCATATCCACAATCTCCCACAAATTGCCGAAACTGCCGTGTTGTTTTTAGGAAAGAGAGAAGGGGTTGGAAGGGTTGAATGTGAGTTTATGCTCATGTGTCTACTATATTTAAACATTTTTTGACGGGCCGCGTACACTAGTAAATAAATAAAAATAAATTACTCCTTTGACTCATATCGGTCATGACAGCACTCAGACTGTTGCATGAGAAGGGACTGATAGAAATATATATATATGTGTGTGAGAGAGAGAGAGAGAGAGAGAGAGAGAGAGAGAGAGAGAGAGAGAGAGAGAGAGAGAGAGAGAGAGGAGGGGGGAACAGTAACCTGTTATATACATTATGAGTACGACTCTATCACAACTATGCAAATCGCGAAAATAGCTTTCCTTATAAAATTCAATCCTTCCAGAGACGCACAAAGTCGCCAAAGGGAATTGGAACTTCAGGTCACACCTGTGACTACTTATGTGAAATGAACAGGTGTTCAGTTATTCGCAGGTGTTATATTGAGTCACACCAAGAGCGAGCATGCAGCTCTTCCCCAAATAGAAAACAAAAATAAGAAAGCAAATTTTGAAGGGAAATCACGATGTTTATGACCCAGTTTTGCCAACATGAAAAGGGATATTAAGTAAATAAACAGGTTTGTTATATGTTATGAAAGATACAGAGCGCTAGATACGCAAACACATACACACACACTCTCTCTCTCTCTCTCTCTCTCTCTCTCTCTCTCTCTCTCTCTCTCTCTCTATATATATATATATATATATTTTATATATATATATATATATATATATATATATATATATATATATATATATATATATATTGGTGTACGTGACCCGTCAAAAATGCCAGCAGAATATTTAGATAACTATGCACCACACGCACATAGATTTACCCCTCCCCTATTCCTAACAACAACCCCTCTCAACAGAGTATGACTACTTCACCTTCCTCTTACCCGAGGGAGACCGGAAATAAATATTCATCCAGTATACTTATGTATATATTGCCAGACTGTTGCTTTTTATTATATAGGGCAGATATATATATATATATATATATATATATATATATATATATATATATATATATATATATATATATATATATATATATATATACCCTGATTTTGGGGTGGCTTCAGGTAAAACGATACGAAAAGTCACTGTCTCTCCATTCACCCTCAAAATCCTAAAATATAAATGAATCCCCAAGTGCAACAGGAATCAAACTAAAACTCACGTACGCTATATCATTCATACATACATGCGTGACATCAAAATCATTGCGTGAATTTACGCTAAACCAAGACATGCAATATTCGAGTAACATCAATGCATACGAATCAATTAACTTTTACAGGTAACACACAGGTCATGTGTATCTTAGCAGAGCAGTACCTTGGAGCCAAGCGGGTTTAAGGAAAATATTGATTTTAATGTACAGAGACACAGAGAGGGAGAGAGAAGGAGGAAGGGGGTGTGTTTGTGCTTTAAGCAATAATTATGGATAAGAGAGGGGGAGGGGTAGGGGGAGGGGAAGGGGGAGGGGGGGGGAGGGGGAAGTAGTAGGCAGGATAGCTGGCGCCAAGGGGATACATTGATCCTGGTTGTCAACGATACATCATTGATTTTGCTCCATAGTTGGATAGGATCTTGTAGCTTGACGCCGAGGTGGCAGCGATGGCTCATATAATCTTCATTGTTTGAGAGAGAGAGAGAGAGAGAGAGAGAGAGAGAGAGAGAGAGAGAGAGAGAGAGAGAGAGAGAGAGAGAGAGAGAGAAAATTAAGATTTTATTATCCATCTGCGGAGACTTCATTTAGTCTTGGGACCAGAGAGAGAGAGAGAGAGAGAGAGAGAGAGAGAGAGAGAGAGAGAGAGAGAGAGATACAAGGATTTTAGATGTCAAAAACTTTTTAGTACATCCGCGCGGATTCCATTTGCTCTTGAGAGAGAGAGAGAGAGAGAGAGAGAGAGAGAGAGAGAGAGAGAGAGAGAGAGAGAGAGAGAGAGAGAGAGAGAGAGAGCATTTAATCATGTTGAAACAAACAATTACGCTTGTGTAATCTCGTCTCCCTTCCGGGTTACCCGATACTTAAAATCATTTCTTCATCAGACTTGTGTTGCATAGTAGAAATGGATTAGCCCTTTATCAGATTTACTTTAATAGAAATGGATTAGCCCTTTATCAGATTTACTTTAATAGAAATGGATTAGCCCTTTATCAGATTTACTTTAATAGAAATGGATTAGCCCTTTATCAGATTTACTTTAATAGAAATGGATTAGCCCTTTATCAGATTTACTTTAATAGAAATGGATTAGCCCTTTATCAGATTTACTTTAATAGAAATGGATTAGCCCTTTATCAGATTTACTTTAATAGAAAGGGATTAGCCCTTTATCAGATTTACTTTAATAGAAAGGGATTAGCCCTTTATCAGATTTACTTTAATAGAAAGGGATTAGCCCTTTATCAGATTTACTTTAATAGAAATGGATTAGCCATTCTATCAGAATTTCATTAATAGAAATGGATTAGCCATTCTATCAGGTTTTCATTAATAGAAATGGATTAGCCATTCTATCAGATTTTCATTAATAGAAATGGATTAGCCATTTTATCAGAATTTCATTAATAGAAATGGATTAGCCATTCCATCAGGTTTTCATTAATAGAAATGGATTAGCCATTCTATCAGGTTTTCATTAATAGAAATGGATTAGCCATTCCATCAGGTTTTCATTAATAGAAATGGATTAGCCATTCTATCAGGTTTTCATTAATAGAAATGGATTAGCCATTCTATCAGGTTTTCATTAATAGAAATGGATTAGCCATTCTATCAGGTTTTCATTAATAGAAATGGATTAGCCATTCGATCAGGTTTTCATTAATAGAAATGGATTAGCCATTCTATCAGGTTTTCATTAATAGAAATGGATTAGCCATTCTATCAGGTTTTCATTAATAGAAATGGATTAGCCCTTTATCAGATTTACTTTCATAGAAATGGATTAGCCATTCTATCAGAATTTCATTAATAGAAATGGATTAGCCATTCCATCAGGTTTTCATTAATAGAAATGGATTAGCCCTTTATCAGATTTACTTTAATAGAAATGGATTAGCCATTCTATCAGAATTTCATTAATAGAAATGGATTAGCCATTCCATCAGGTTTTCATTAATAGAAATGGATTAGCCATTCTATCAGGTTTTCATTAATAGAAATGGATTAGCCATTCTATCAGGTTTTCATTAATAGAAATGGATTAGCCATTCTATCAGGTTTTCATTAATAGAAATGGATTAGCCCTTTATCAGATTTACTTTAATAGAAATGGATTAGCCATTCTATCAGAATTTCATTAATAGAAATGGATTAGCCATTCTATCAGGTTTTCATTAATAGAAATGGATTAGCCATTCTATCATGTTTTCATTAATAGAAATGGATTAGCCATTCTATCAGGTTTTCATTAATAGAAATGGATTAGCCATTCTATCAGATTTTCATTAATAGAAATGGATTAGCCATTTTATCAGATTTACATTGAGATGAATTAGCCATTCTATCAGGTTTTCATTAATAGAAATGGATTAGCCATTCTATCAGGTTTTCATTAATAGAAATGGATTAGCCATTCTATCAGGTTTTCATTAATAGAAATGGATTAGCCATTCTATCAGGTTTTCATTAATAGAAATGGATTAGCCATTCTATCAGGTTTTCATTAATAGAAATGGATTAGCCATTCTATCAGGTTTTCATTAATAGAAATGGATTAGCCATTCTATCAGGTTTTCATTAATAGAAATGGATTAGCCATTCTATCAGGTTTTCATTAATAGAAATGGATTAGCCATTCTATCAGGTTTTCATTAATAGAAATGGATTAGCCATTTTATCAGATTTACATTGAGATGAATTAGCCATTCTATCAGGTTTTCATTAATAGAAATGGATTAGCCATTCTATCAGGTTTTCATTAATAGAAATGGATTAGCCATTCTATCAGGTTTTCATTAATAGAAATGGATTAGCCATTCTATCAGGTTTTCATTAATAGAAATGGATTAGCCCTTTATCAGATTTACTTTAATAGAAATGGATTAGCCATTCTATCAGAATTTCATTAATAGAAATGGATTAGCCATTCCATCAGGTTTTCATTAATAGAAATGGATTAGCCATTCTATCAGGTTTTCATTAATAGAAATGGATTAGCCATTCTATCAGGTTTTCATTAATAGAAATGGATTAGCCATTCTATCAGGTTTTCATTAATAGAAATGGATTAGCCCTTTATCAGATTTACTTTAATAGAAATGGATTAGCCATTCTATCAGAATTTCATTAATAGAAATGGATTAGCCATTCTATCAGGTTTTCATTAATAGAAATGGATTAGCCATTCTATCAGGTTTTCATTAATAGAAATGGATTAGCCATTCTATCAGGTTTTCATTAATAGAAATGGATTAGCCATTCTATCAGATTTTCATTAATAGAAATGGATTAGCCATTTTATCAGATTTACATTGAGATGAATTAGCCATTCTATCAGGTTTTCATTAATAGAAATGGATTAGCCATTCTATCAGGTTTTCATTAATAGAAATGGATTAGCCATTCTATCAGGTTTTCATTAATAGAAATGGATTAGCCATTTTATCAGATTTACATTAATTGAGATGGATTAGCCATTCTATCAGGTTTTCATTAATAGAAAAGGATTAGCCATTCTATCAGGTTTTCATTAATAGAAATGGATTAGCCATTCTATCAGGTTTTCATTAATAGAAATGGATTAGCCATTCTATCAGGTTTTCATCAATAGAAATGGATTAGCCATTCTATCAGGTTTTCATTAATAGAAATGGATTAGCCATTTTATCAGGTTTTCATTAATTGAGATGGATTAGCCATTCTATCAGGTTTTCATTAATAGAAATGGATTAGCCATTCTATCAGGTTTTCATTAATAGAAATGGATTAGCCATTCTATCAGGTTTTCATTAATAGAAATGGATTAGCCATTCTATCAGGTTTTCATTAATAGAAATGGATTAGCCATTCTATCAGGTTTTCATTAATAGAAATGGATTAGCCATTCTATCAGGTTTTCATTAATTGAGATGGATTAGCCATTCTATCAGGTTTTCATTAATAGAAATGGATTAGCCATTCTATCAGGTTTTCATTAATAGAAATGGATTAGCCATTCTATCAGGTTTTCATTAATAGAAATGGATTAGCCATTCTATCAGGTTTTCATTAATAGAAATGGATTAGCCATTTTATCAGATTTACATTAATTGAGATGGATTAGCCATTCTATCAGGTTTTCATTAATAGAAATGGATTAGCCATTCTATCAGGTTTTCATTAATAGAAATGGATTAGCCATTCTATCAGGTTTTCATTAATAGAAATGGATTAGCCATTCTATCAGGTTTTCATTAATAGAAATGGATTAGCCATTCTATCAGGTTTTCATTAATAGAAATGGATTAGCCATTTTATCAGATTTACATTAATTGAGATGGATTAGCCATTCTATCAGGTTTTCATTAATAGAAATGGATTAGCCATTCTATCAGGTTTTCATTAATAGAAATGGATTAGCCATTCTATCAGATTTTCATTAATAGAAATGGATTAGCCATTCTATCAGGTTTTCATTAATAGAAATGGATTAGCCATTTTATCAGATTTACATTGAGATGGATTAGCCATTCTATCAGGTTTTCATTAATAGAAATGGATTAGCCATTCTATCAGGTTTTCATTAATAGAAATGGATTAGCCATTCTATCAGGTTTTCATTAATAGAAATGGATTAGCCATTCTATCAGGTTTTCATTAATAGAAATGGATTAGCCATTTTATCAGATTTACATTAATTGAGATGGATTAGCCATTCTATCAGGTTTTCATTAATAGAAATGGATTAGCCATTCTATCAGGTTTTCATTAATAGAAATGGATTAGCCATTCTATCAGGTTTTCATTAATAGAAATGGATTAGCCATTCTATCAGGTTTTCATTAATAGAAATGGATTAGCCATTCTATCAGGTTTTCATTAATAGAAATGGATTAGCCATTTTATCAGATTTACATTGAGATGGATTAGCCATTCTATCAGGTTTTCATTAATAGAAATGGATTAGCCATTCTATCAGGTTTTCATTAATAGAAATGGATTAGCCATTCTATCAGGTTTTCATTAATAGAAATGGATTAGCCATTCTATCAGGTTTTCATTAATAGAAATGGATTAGCCATTCTATCAGGTTTTCATTAATAGAAATGGATTAGCCATTCTATCAGGTTTTCATTAATAGAAATGGATTAGCCATTCTATCAGGTTTTCATTAATTGAGATGGATTAGCCATTCTATCAGATTTTCATTAATAGAAATGAATTAGCCATTTTATCAGATTTACATTAATTGAGATGGATTAGCCATTCTATCAGGTTTTCATTAATAGAAATGGATTAGCCATTTTATCAGATTTACATTGAGATGGATTAGCCATTCTATCAGGTTTTCATTAATAGAAATGGATTAGCCATTCTATCAGGTTTTCATTAATAGAAATGGATTAGCCATTCTATCAGGTTTTCATTAATAGAAATGGATTAGCCATTCTATCAGGTTTTCATTAATAGAAATGGATTAGCCATTCTATCAGGTTTTCATTAATAGGAATGGATTAGCCATTCTATCAGGTTTTCATTAATAGAAATGGATTAGCCATTCTATCAGGTTTTCATTAATAGAAATGGATTAGCCATTCCATCAGGTTTTCATTAATAGAAATGGATTAGCCATTCTATCAGATTTTCATTAATAGAAATGAATTAGCCATTTTATCAGATTTACATTAATTGAGATGGATTAGCCATTCTATCAGGTTTTCATTAATAGAAATGGATTAGCCATTTTATCAGATTTACATTGAGATGGATTAGCCATTCTATCAGGTTTTCATTAATAGAAATGGATTAGCCATTCCATCAGGTTTTCATTAATAGAAATGGATTAGCCATTCTATCAGGTTTTCATTAATAGAAATGGATTAGCCATTCTATCAGGTTTTCATTAATAGAAATGGATTAGCCATTCTATCAGGTTTTCATTAATAGAAATGGATTAGCCATTCTATCAGGTTTTTATTAATAGAAATGGATTAGAAATTCTATCAGATTTTCATTAATAAAAATGGATTAGCCATTCTATCAGGTTTTCATTAATAGAAATGGATTAGCCATTCTATCAGGTTTTCATCAATAGAAATGGATTAGCCATTCTATCAGGTTTTCATTAATAGAAATGGATTAGCCATTCTATC
>NC_090734.1:151951492-151953992 GCF_036898095.1 Palaemon carinicauda
AAAATATTTTAAGAACAGTAACATTATAACTATAAAAACATTACAGATTATGAAACAGATGATTTTTAAAATGGCTAAACAAAGGCAAGAGTACGGACTTCTGCGTCTTCTAAGATGACTATACATAAACGAAAACAGAGACTTCTACGTATACTAAGATTTGATAGAATCATAAAAGAAAACACAGACTTCTATGTATTGTAATACTTGATAGAAGAAAACACAGACTTCTACGTATTGTAATATTTGATAGAAGAAAACACAGACATCTATGTATTGTAATATTTGACAGAAGAAAACACAGACATCTATGTATTGTAATATTTGACAGAAGAAAACACAGACTTCTACGTATCGTAATATTTGATAGAAGAAAACAGACTTTTACGTATTGTAATATTTGATAGAAGAAAACACAGACTTCTACGTATTGTAATATTTGATAGAAGAAAACACAGACTTCTACGTATTGTAATATTTGATAGAAGAAAACACAGACTTCTACGTATTGTAATATTTGATAGAAGAAAACACAGACTTCTACGTATTGTAATATTTGATAGAAGAAAACACAGACTTCTACGTATTGTAATATTTGATAGAAGAAAACAGACTTCTACGTATTGTAATATTTGATAGAAGAAAATACAGACTTCTACGTATTGTAATATTTGATAGAAGAAAACAGACTTCTACGTATTGTAATATTTGATAGAAGAAAACAGACTTCTACGTATTGTAATATTTGATAGAAGAAAATACAGACTTCTACGTATTGTAATATTTGATAGAAGAAAATACAGACTTCTACGTATTGTAATATTTGATAAAAGAAAACAGACTTCTACGTATTGTAATATTTGACAGAAGAAAACACAGACTTCTACGTATTGTAATATTTGATAGAAGAAAACAGATTTCTACGTATTGTAATATTTGATAGAAGAAAACACAAACTTCTACGTATTGTAATATTTGATAGAAGAAAACAGACTTCTATGTATTGTAATATTTGATAGAAGAAAACAGACTTCTATGTATTGTAATATTTGATAGAAGAAAACAGACTTCTATGTATTCTAATATTTGATAGAAGAAAACACAGACTTCTACGTCTTCTAAGATAACACGAAAAGATAAAAATATATGAATACTTTAGTGTCTATAAAAATTACAAATCAAATAACATACTTTCCCTCTTCCAAAGAACATAAAATTCTTTGAGGATTACATACCAGAAAAACACAAACACTTTTAAATATTATAAAAAGCAGATTTCTTCCCAAATCATGAAATGCAGACGAGAACCAAGTAAAAACTTTCTAATACAAAACAAGCCAGCCATGAATTAATAGAGATTATAAAACATATACTGATATAAGATTTAAGAAAAAAATAAAAAGAAAAAAAAACAGACGAGAAGGATTACTTTTCAAAGATTGTGATACAGACTTTTACAAAGACTAAAAATAAACAAGAACACGGAATTCCTTGCAAAAGATGATGGTATATAAAAAATATTTTTCTTGCGTGCATTTAAATTTCTATAAACCAGGATTAGGAGAGAGAGAGGTTTGTTTATCTTGAAGTATGCTATGCTCTGCAGTATTGTTCATCTTGAAATATGCTATGCTCTGCAGTATTGTTCATCTTGAAATATGCTATGCTCTGCAGTAGGCTTTACACATACAATGTTTATCTTGAAATATGCTATGCTCTGCAGTATTGTTCATCTTGAAATATGCTATGCTCTGCAGTATTGTTCATCTTGAAATATGCTATGCTCTGCAGTAGGCTTTACACATACAAACGCTCTCTCTCTCTCTCTCTCTCTCTCTCTCTCTCTCTCTCTCTCTCTAAAAACACACACCGAGTCAATGAGTTGAAATGGAATGAAGATCGCCAATTTGCTCAAACTGAAATGAGAAACCACACGATTTTCCTTATAAATAGGAACATACAGAAATTAATCGCTAACAGCTGAAGTTTTATCACACAAATACTACGTCTAGAGGATTCATTCATAGCTGTCATGCATTAAAATGCAACCAATTATACTTCTTACATTAAGTAAAGTCTGCCTGGTCATATACAAATTCAATTTTAAACGTATGAACTTTTATCATAAAAACATAAGTGTACATTATTGTACTCTGACCAAATATTCAAAGAAATAAAAAGGTTAATTATTTCAAATGTGAATGCATATATAATTAAAAGTCTATATTTACCTGTCCATACCTACTAGACAAAATCTCATCAGTATCCAGTGTTACTTGCTATGAAATATGATAAAAGATACAATTCATACGTGAATATATATATATATATATATATATATATGTAGGTACTAGGTACTAGGTTGACCAGGGCAGCAGCCACACGAAGAGATACTACCGCTAGAGCGCTATTGTGTTCTTTGACAGGCCAGGCAGTACTACATTGGATCTCTCTCTGGTTACGGCTCACTTTTCCTTTGCCTACATATAAACTAAATAGT
>NC_090734.1:151958992-151963992 GCF_036898095.1 Palaemon carinicauda
TACACTATTTTACATATATTGTAAAGTTTTCATAAATGTAAATAATAAAAGAAAAGAGGCAAAAAAGGTAATAATAGATCAATGCACTTGAAGGGAATAGAACAATTGGCCGTAAAATACGCCCAATGGCACTCAAGAGGTTAACAGAGTTTATTTTAGAACACAAAAAAAGATTGTTTTCCCTTGATGACGATCAAAAGAAAACAATACAACCGTGCCTCATGTATTTTTCTCACAAATTCTAAAAAGCATAAAAAACTCTCACACTCAATGACACCTTTGGTGATATCTTCATATGAAATAATGACAACGTTTCATACACTAATTTATCTGCCATTCATTATCATCATAGGAAACCTGACAGTCCAAATTGCAACGATACTGCTTTCCTCCGATGACGTCACAATGTTTCATGGTAGAAGAGACGGGGAAAAATGCTATAAATGAACAGAAAGAAGCGTTTTTAAGAAGTTGGCACCATTTAATTCTACTTTTTATTTTGTTTTAGGAGAGAGTAGAAGAAGAGTGTAATAAGGTTAAAAGAGGGGGGGGGGGGGTATTTTAAGAATAACAGGTGGATAAAAAGAGCGAGAGGAAGTGGAAATAGAGAATTAAGAAGGAAAGTACATTGAACTGTGAAGAAATGGAGAGAACTATAGAGGATGAACTAGGAGGGGTAAAAAAAAAAGAGGGGAGGACGGGAACTAAGCCTGAGGGAGGAAGGGGGGGGGGGGTGAGGTGTGAGATTCAAGAGATAAACCGAGTAGTGCTAGAGGTAGTGGGGTGAGGGGGGTCACTAGGTGGGTCAATACCATTCTGCAGGCCAATGCCAATCCTTGGTTATCTTCTTTCACCCCCTCCCCCCCTTCTCCACTAAAACGTCTCTCTCTCTTCACCCCTCCCCCTTAAGGCCTCTTTACTCTATTTCTTGATTCTCCAGTTTCAAATATAGCACCTTACATCAACTGCCCCCTCCTACCACCTCCCCTTCTCCCAATGAGAGAGAGAGAGAGAGAGAGAGAGAGAGAGAGAGAGAGAGATAGTATACAATTGCTAAATTAAGCTAGACTATAAAAGAAACCCTTACTATAAGATATATCAATAAGTACATAAAATCATATTATTATAATTATTATTATTATTATTATTATTATTATTATTATTATTATTATTATTATCACTTGCTAAGCTACAAACCTAGTTGGAAAAGCAGGAAGCTATAAGCCCGGGGGCCCCAACAGGGAAAATAGCCAGTGAGGAAAGGAAACAAGGAAAAATAAAATATTTTAAGAACAGTAACAACATTAGAATAAATATTTCCCATATAAACTATAAAAACTTTAACAAAACAAAACAAATAACAATTAAAACTTGTAGATTTCCTCTGCAAAGATATTTAAGACAAAATAACCATCCACCTTTTATTTTTACACAAGAGCCCCGCCAAGTGGATGGGCAAAGGAAGGACATCTCTATGTGACGCTTGGTGGTTCCTCATGGCTATTTTAAGAAAGGAAAAGTGACCATCCACATAATTATCCTAATTGTAGGAGAAGGAAGTTTCTTTACATTCAAGTTAGGTTATTAGTCTCTCATTAGATCTATTCAAATATTTATTAATAGATAGGATAAAAGCTTGGAAGAGGTTTTGTGCTTTACTATTGTATGTGCCCCGTCAAAAGATACTGCTACATATTTAGATAGATATGACCCAGGTATGACCACTCCTTCCCATTACGCGACTGTCAAGGAAAGCTGAATGCGACCGTGTATATATATATATATATATATATATATATATATATATATATATATATATATATATATATAAATACAAATATATATATATATATATATATATATATATATATAAATATATATATAAATATATATATATATATTTATATATATAATATATATATATAATATATATATATATATATATATATATATATATTATAATGGAGAGAAGGATCTCAGGCTGTATAGTCTAGCGCTGGGGTTAAGAAGTCTATTAACCGCTGATGTGTAACTGGAAAAACCCCCAGGATGTATTATGATATAAAAACTTGAGAGTCTGGACAGCACAATGGATGTAAGAAATCACGAATACTAGTAAAGTAAAAGACTAACAAGTGGGTGCAGCTGAGGTGGAGGAACATTTGAAGTAAATAAAAATACTGTCTAGAGTAGCCGCGTGAGGTGTACTAACTCCTTGCGTGAAAGTCCGGAATAATTCGGATCTTTGTTATCCAGAAGTCTGGATCTGCCACTAGTCATTATCAAAAGTTCTGGATCTGCTATGAGTCACGATCCAAAGTTCTGGATCTGCGAGAGTTATGATCCAAACTTATGAATCTGCTATTAGTCATGCTCCAAAGATCTGGATCTGTTATTAATCATGATCCAAAGTTCTGGATTTGCTATTAGTCATGATTGAAAACTCTAAATCTGCTATTAGTCACGATCCAAGGTTCTGGATGTGCTATTAGTTATGATCCGAAATCATGAATCTGCTATTAGTCATGATCCAAAGTCCTGAATCTGATATTAGTCATGAACCAAAGTTCTGGATCTGCTATTAGTCATGATCCCAAGTTCTGGATTTGGTATCAATCATCATCCAATGTTCTGGATCTGCTATTAGTCATGAACGAAAGTTCGGGATCTGCTATTAGTCATGATCCAAAGTTCTGGATTTGCTAAAAGTCATGATCCAATGTTCTCGATCTGCTATTAGTTATGATGTGAAGATTACGATTATTTTTCCATGATCCAAAGATCAAACATTACTAGTTATCCATGATCAAGAAATCCGATAGTTTTACTGATCCAGGAACCGCACAGCAGCCGATACTGTGATCCAAGGATACAGAAATACTCATCATCTTCTTTCATCTAGAGATCTGTAGCTCGCTTACTCCAAGTCCAGGATCCAGAATAAGTGTTAATACTATAGCTATCATTCATTAGTTATCAAATTTTGTCTTTTAAAATTAGAAATTAAGGTTCAATTTGAAAAGGATTACTGATGGTTTGTCAGAGTTAGGCAATTGATCTAAACTCTAGAGCACATAATACTATCTAACCAGTCTAACATTAAATGAAAAGTTATAAACGAATTCCGAAATGATTGGGGAACCACCTAATAAATATCTTCATAATAATTCCATCAATATTTTATCAGTTTTGAAAAACAATGATACTGAAATTGATAACGGCTAGGATATAAATTTTTTCATTAATATTATTGCAAACATTCCTACGGATTATGCTGCACTTGGCAATCTTTGAGTGCCTTTCCAAGCAATTCTTATCCCTAATATCATACAGTCTTTGAAATAATAATATTTCTGCTTAACAGTTGTAATAAAAAAATTAGTAGACTTTTCAGATAATTAATTTGATTATCCATATTCATTTACATCTTCAAATATTTACAAACATCTGCTTGTAAAATATTATTTCTTTTTTTCTTGAAGTGACATTTCAAAACAACGATGTCATATATCCTTTTGTTAGAAAATACTAACAAAAGTCATCAAACAACGACGCAGTTGGTTTACCGACCAATAAATGAATCACAAAATATCAAATCACTTTCCAGAGGACAAAGGGTCAAGTTTTATCACTAAACGGACCTCACTGTAAAATTCGATCGATTTCTCAATAAAACTCAGGAGGTCACCTGATAATAAGTTCTTTTTCCATCACACTAAGAGATAAGGATGAACCTTACTGCTCACACTACGTTTAAAACACACACACCACACATATATATATATATATATAAATATATATATATATATATATATATATATATATATATATATATATATAATGGAAAATTATATTATAGAGTGAATCCTGATCAGTGACTCCTTCAAGAGTCAAAGACAAAACTAGTCAGGATTCACACTATATTTTCATTTTCCTTGTATTTTTTTTTTCGTATCAGAGCATTATGTTTTCCTGTGTTTTATATATACACACAAATTATATATATATACATATATATGAGTGTGTATATATATACATATATACAAATATATATATATATATATATATATATATATATATATATATATATATATATATTCAGCGTAGGGATATAGTGAATTTAATTTTACCTTAGTCACATTTGAAAGGTTGGTCACCAGAAGGGTATAACTTTGTAGCTCCCAAATAAGTCTTAAGACGTGAGGCTATTAGCCAGACGTATTTACATCAGTACCAATTTATAACTGGGAGGCCTGGTAAGGCAAGCAAGGGATCAATGCACCTAGCAAACGTGAAAGGAGTGCTTCATCATTCGTATAAAACACCGTTTCCCAGCAATTCTTCAGTGATTGAGTTGACCGCTAGAGTACATATGAGGTACATGATTCTCTGCTTAATGTATCAATATTAGTACAATGGGTTTAACAGAGTACACACAATTAAGTTAAGCCTGGTTCAAGATTGTTGCAACTTCAATTCCTAATGAGGAGAGTTCTATACATTGCATATATATATATATATATATATATATATATATATATATATATATATATATATATATATATTTATATATATATAGATATATATATATATATATATATATATATATATATATATATATATATATATATACACAGAATCTATATTTATTATTTGATAATTTAAATCATCTATTACAAGGAAAATTAAAAGAATGAAAATAAATATCAAAAGAAATTAGTGTGAATATTGTTCATCCTCAAGCCAACGAAAAAAATCTCTCTCTCTCTCTCTCTCTCTCTCTCTCTCTCCTCTCTCTCTCTCTCTCTCCTCTCTCTCTCTCTCTCTCTCTCTCTCTCTCAACTTAGTTTTTTGGGGTTCTTAAGATTAGATCTAAATCTAAGATTGACACAACAGCTCCTGAATGGCAAAGCATCATCTTGAATGAAAGAAAGTTACTGGTTCTGAATGAAGTGTAATGGAACCACACCCATTTCAGTATTAGATAAATGAAAGAATAA
>NC_090734.1:151968992-151973992 GCF_036898095.1 Palaemon carinicauda
AGAGAGAAATATTAACGTAAATTAATCATGAATTGCTCGAGAGATTTATAAAACACAAGAATCTGGTATTTTGATGAACTATTGAAAAAAATATAATAATGATAATAATAATAATAAAAATAATTTTATATAAATTTTCAAAGGCAAATAATAATAATAATAATAATAATAATAATAATAATAATAATAATAAATAACAACAACGATAATAATAATGATGCTATATAAATTCTCAAAGGCAATGATGATTATTATTATTGTTATTATTATATTATTATTATTATTATTATTATTATTATTATTATTATTATTAATAATAATGATAACTGTAATAGTAAAATAATAGTAATAATAATAATAATAATAATAATGTAACAAATTTCAGAACACAATGATCAACAATAACAACAATCTCAAATCGTAGTTTAAAGGTTTTAAAGGCCACTCATGAATGGCAGTGACACTGCCCTATCAAGGAGGACAATGCCCTAAAGCTGACCATATATACATAAGATCAGCGCCCAAATCTCGTCTCCACCCAAGCTATGACCAAGGACTGCCAGGCAATGGCTGCTGATGACTCAGCAGATGACCCATAGGCTTCCCCCCCAAAAAAAATACCCATCCATAGCTCATAAGGATGATGAGATTGTAGCGACCAAAATAGCTACCAAGTTGGAGCGGGAATCGAACCCTAGTCTGGCAATCATCTGTCAGGGACGTTATCATATATAAACATCCATCTTTTATTCTATGTGATTTCCCTTTTATTCTTTAAACTTACTTTTCTGCATTGAGCTTTTTTATTCACTGAAGCCCTAGTGGCAGTAGCACCTAGCTTTTCCACTTGTATCAATAATAATAATAATAATAATAATAATAATAATAATAATAATAACAATAATAATAATAATAATAATAATAATAATATTAATAATAATATCAACAAAAATAATAATAATAACAATAATAATAATAATAATATTAATAATAATAATAATATCAACGACAACAACAATAATAATAATAATAATAATAATAATAATAATAATAATAATAATAACAATATTAATAACATCAATAATAATAATAATAATAATAATAATAATAATAACAATATTAATAACATCAATAATAATAATAATAATAATAATAATAATAATATCAACAATAATAATAATAATAATAATAATAATAATAATAATAATGAAAACAGGTAATCATCATTGGATATTGATGCTGTGCAAGTAAAAAAAGTCCGATGAGAATTTAGGATGATAATAAAAATGAGTAATATTAAAAATAGCAATAATTATACCGATATAAACTTAATGAGGAATAACACCAACAAAACAAACCTTCAACCAATAATATAAAAGTAATAATATATCAATCCAGACGAAAATGAAATATTCATTTCCCACAATTAAAAGAAACGTCAGACAGACACGCACACACAAACACATACATATATGTATATATATATATATATATATATATATATATATATATATATATATATATATATATATATATATATATATATATATATGAGACTATGATGAGGGGTAGATGGAGATTGTTTGGGCATGCTCATCGCACTCCCCAAGTGAGATTACTTTAATTGAGCTCTACAAGGCACTAGAAGAGTTGGAAGACACAGGCCTACATGGCTGAGAATTATGAAGCGTGAAATAGGGGATGATTAATGGAAAGGTATTGATTTGAAGGCTCATGATAGAGGCGACTAGCAAATTTAACAGAGGCCCTTTGCGTCAATATGCGTAGGAGGAACTGATGAAGATGATATTATATATATATATATATATATATATAGAGAGAGAGAGAGAGGAGAGAGAGAGAGAGAGAGAGAGAGAGAGAGAGAGAGAGAGAGAGAGAGAGAGAGAGAGAGAGAGAGAGAGGCGTCACGTCTTCGACATCCGACCCTCGGGACACTATTTCTGATATAATTTTAACATAATCGACATTTCATGACTTCATACTTCATGAACTCTTAATTCAGTGAATTTTGTTTTGTTACATATAAAGTGATATAAAGAACTCACGGTGATATAAGGAGGAAGAAGAAGTTGACAATCCTTTTATCATTATTATTATTATTATTATTATTATTATTAGCAGAGTAACAATCCTTGTCGGAAAAGCAGGGTGCTCCAACAGTGAAAATAGCCCAGTTACGAAAGAAAATAAGAAAACATAGATTATTTTACCTAAGTGTACACTCAAGCAAGATAACTCGAACCCAAGACGTGTAAGGACATGGTAGAGAGGCTATGGCACTACCCAAGACTAGAGAACAATGGTTTGCTTTGAAGTGTCCTTCTCCTAGAAGATCGGCTTACCACAGCTAAAGAGTCTCCTTCTACCCTTACCAAGTGGAAAGTAGCTACTGAGCAATAACAATGTAGCAGTTAACTCCTTGAGTGAAGAAGAAATTTTTGGTTATCTTAATGTTATCAGGTGTATGAGGAAAGAGAAAAATGTGAATAGACCAAACTATTCAACGTGTGTATGACCTGGAAAAATGAACCGTAACCAGACAGGGGTCTAATGAAAGAATCTCGACAGGTTTTATGACTCAAGTGTAGATAATTAATGACTAGGATCCAATAACTCCCAATACGGTTCTTGAAACGATGCTTCCAAGATTAGTGCGTTCTACTCTTTTTGCTAAGCGTCAAGGTTAGTGCGTTCTACTCTTTTTGCTAAGCGTCAGCCATACTGATACTGGTTTGAAGTATTCTGCAATGCTACTATAATGCGCCATGTTACCTGGCCCTGATTTGTTGACTTTCTAATTATTGAACACCTGTTAATATATGCTTATATTTAATTAAAACTTATTTTTACTTATCAATTTGCATTTAAATTACAGAATTTTCGTCACAAGCTATTTTTCTATGAGGACATTCCATTGCCAAATAATATTAATAATAATAATAATAATAATAATAATAATTAATGGATTAATACATCTAGGCATTAGAAAAAAAAAGAAATTTGTAAGGTTAGTTAAAGCATTTATATATATACATACAGATATATCACACAAACACACACATATATCTATATCTATATTTATGTATGTATGTATGAATATATGTATATATATGTATATATATATATATATATATATATATACTATGAATTTTACCTTCGCATACATGATATTCAAACTCGTCACTCAAGCAAACACGAGATTATAAAGCCAAGTTCTAAAACAGCACTGTAAATCTGTCCAGTTTAATCTCTTTTGTCGTTATGGCCCCAAAATGCTGGTTTATATTTGTTTATTTACTCTTTGCGTCTCATGGCCTTTGACTCTGCAATTTCAATTCCAATAATACTGCAGTCATATCCTATTTGTTGTTGTTGTTGTTGTTGTCATTATTATTATTATTATTATTATTATTATTATTATTATTATTATTATTATTATTATTATTATCTAAACTTGACCTAGATTGGATTTATTATTATTATTATTATTATTATTATTATTATTATTATTATTATTATTATTATTGTATCCGATACTGAGTGGGTGGAAGAGAACCTCAGTTTAATAAGGAAATGGAGAATTACGACAATGAAAAACATTCTTAAATTTCTTTTCATCACCAATAAACAACAACGTTTCAAACATCTCTGTGTTCATAATCATATTCCTGGGTAAAAGAAAGTAAAACAATATAGAGGCAATCTGTACATAAATATTGTAAAACAATTCTCTAGTTCCTTACTACTACTACTACTACTACTACTACTACTACTACTACTACTACTACTACTTCCCTTTCCTAACTAAAACCAGACAGTTTCGGCAGCTTGTGGAAGGTTGTGGTTTCCGAGTGTACCTCTCGGGGGTACGCCCCCCTCTCACCAAGGTATAACTACTCACTCTCCCCCCTGAGCGTGAGAAGAAATAAATAATTAAACCTCCCTGGCCTTGATGAATAAGTTTAAGGGATTAAGAATATGAATTACAAGGGTCAGAGACACCATTCAGCGGAGAGTTATGCGGTCCTTTGACTGACCAGACATAACTACATTGTATCCTTTCTGATTACGGCTCATTTTCCCTTTTCCTTAATATACACCGAATAGTCTGGGCTACTCTTTACATATTCTCCTCTGTCCTCATACACCTGACACTATTGAGAATACCAAATAATTCTTCTTCACTGCACTGTAATTATTCAGTGGCCACTTTCCTCTTGGTAAGGGTAGAAGAGACTCTTTAGCTACGGTAAGCAGCTCTTTTAGGAGAGGGACACTGCAAAATCAAACCTTTGTTCTCTATTCTTTGGTAGTGCCATGGCCTCTGTGCCATGGGTCTCCCAGTCTTGGGTTGGGGTCTTTTTCTTGAGGGTACATCAATTTATATAGGATATATTTGTTTCAATGTTCTTACTCTTCTTAAAATATTTATTTTTCCTTGTTTCCTTTCCTCACTGGGCTATTTTCCCTGTTGGAGTCCCTGGCCTTATAGCATCCTGCTTTTGTAACTAGGGTTGTAGCTTAGTAAGTAGTAGTAATAATAATAATAATAATAATAATAATAATAATAACAATGATAATAATAATAATAATGATGATGATGATGATGACAACAACAACAACAACAACAACAACAACAACAACAATAATAATAATAATAATAATAATAATAATAATATTTGCAACGAGGAAAATTCTCACTAGTTGCAGTATGAAGTAAAAATTAAGACTTTGGGAAGGTCAATGGAAGAAAGAAAATGGGATCAGATATATAGTTGAAAGCTAAAAGGTGAGAGCAGCTAGACTGTATAAAATGATCCGCAAAGACACTTGAATAATGCTTGCAGTCACTGCCCCGTATTGCGGAAGCTTCGCACATGCGACAAAAACGGCCAAACAACAAAGACATTGGTCAATAAACATGGAAAAGTCATATTGACACTGGTTTCAAGACTTCTGCAATGGTAATATAATGCGCT
>NC_090734.1:151983992-151986492 GCF_036898095.1 Palaemon carinicauda
ATATGTAATATGGTCAGTCTTTAGGGCATTGTCCTGCTTCATATGGCCAATGTCACTATCTCTTGCCTCTGCCATTTATGAGCGACCTTTAAACCTTTAAGTCTTTATTAGCACATTATCCATATATAAGTACATTTCCTTGGCGTCACCATCTCTCATTATCTCAAGATGAAGCAGCTTAATAAGGAAGTTAATGAAGTCATATTTAGATGTCAATCAAATTCTCATAAATAATTCAAGATTAATTCCGGAATCTCTATCGCCCATTGGATGGGATTATCCAGAAAAAACTCAGTTATAATTATCATTATTATCATAATTTTCATCATTGGTATTATTGAGTGTATAAATTAAAGAGATTCTTGTCAAATAATAATAATAATAATAATAATAATAATAATAATAATAATAATAATAATAATAATAACCAATAAAGTTTTACAATATCTTCGCATTCGAAAAATAAGAAAATTGTAAGGTTAATTGGTTCCTTAATGTTAGTTATACACTTATAACTACGTATACATACACACACACATATAAATATATATATATATATATATGTCTGGGTCTTCCAACTCTTGTAGTGCCTTGTGGACCCCTGCTAAATGTTTGGTGTTTACACACACACACACACACACACATATATATATATATATATATATATATATATATATATATATATATATATATATATATCGTTTTTGAGTGAGGATACCTTAACGTACTAAAAGGGTTTGCGCATGCTATCATCAGCAAAGCTGTACTAGTTAGGGCCACCCATACTTGGTTGGTTTGCAATTAGACGGAAATATCCCACCATCACCAATCAGCACTGGCAAGCGTGGAGATGAAAACTGGTCAAACATAAATTGCCATGTCTCAGGCCATTGTCCTCCAGTGGTATAGAATCGGCTGTATTTGTTGCTATTGTGCAGTTGTGTATGTGTATATATATAGATATATATATATATATATATATATATATATATATATACATATACATATATATATAAATATATATATATATGTATGTATATAATATATATATATAAATATATATATATATATATATATATATATATATATATATATATATATATATACATCAACACATATATGCAGAGAGAGAGAGAGAGAGAGAGAGAGAGAGAGAGAGAGAGAGAGAGAGAGAGAGAGAGAGAGAGAGAAATGACTTAAACAAGATAATGGATATAAATACGCCAAAAGAAAATGGTCACACCAAATAAAGTGCTAAAACTCCTCCAGATCAAAGTGCAACCTGTATAATAAAATCAAAACCCCCACTCGCTTAACGACCCCATTAACCATCAGGGCCTCTATCCCATTATCTGACCATTTTCGCCCTTGGATTACATAAGTCAACACTTCATAACCGGACTACTGACCCTTAACCCATTAACTTTAAAGGAGGGTTATATGTTGCTTTATACTGAGAGTCTTTACAGAATGGTGGTATGTTTTCAATGACGTTGTTGAAGGTTTTAAAAAAATTATTACGAAAGTTTAAATTTATGTCGTAATTAGTGCTACTTATAATAGCTAAAAGGTGGAAATAAAGTTACTTAATTATATGATTTTTTGGGGGAAAATTGTTTTATACCCTGAACAAAATGTGGAATCGTGTATGTACAGTGTATATATAGAGTATATATACACACACACACACACACATATATATATATATATATATATATATATATATATATATGTATATATATGCATATATATATTGTTTATATATGTATAAATACACACACACACACACATATATATATATATATATATATATATATATATATATATATATATATATATATATACATACACACACACATACAACAATGTATTTATCTAATGATATTGCTATTCTAATCAATAGGTAAAAAATCCCCATTCAATCAACAACATACGCGAAAAAATAGATTACTTTGCAGGAGTGAAACCATATTTAGTTTCTTCTTTAATGATCGGATATTTTCGCTAGAACCCGTGGGAGGTGGGTGCGGGGGGCACAGACATCAAGTTGGGAACTCCACATTAAAACAACGGGTGTTCCCATCATATGGCAAAATATTAAGCTAAAGGATAGAATTTCCCATCACCAATATTTTCATTAAGATTTCGTTGAGAGAGAGAGAGAGAGAGAGAGAGAGAGAGAGAGAGAGAGAGAGAGAGAGAGAGAGAGAGACCACGCCATTTTAGGGTAAAGAATCTGCCATTGTACTTACATAAGTTTAGCAGCTTAGGACAATTTGGGAAATTTCGAGTAATTGCGTACCTGGAAAAACACAAAATATAAAATACATAACATAAAAAGACTAAAAAGAGGTAAAAATATGTTTATGACAAAATATATGTTATTTTAAAAATCGATACACATTTTTATGGTTTGTTAAATGATAAAAAAAAAATATTTAGTGTAGGAAATTTTCTATATTTATTAAAACGAGAAACAAAAGAAGCACTTTTTTTTTAC
>NC_090734.1:151996492-152001492 GCF_036898095.1 Palaemon carinicauda
TATATATCATCGTTGCCGTGGCGGAGGTATCATTGGAAAATGTGTATAACCTGAAGAAATTATGCAAGCGACGCAGAGAGATTACAGCATATTTATAATACAACATTTATAAGCAAGGATAATGTATTCGGCTTATTCAAATTCAATCAATAGTAAAAGAATATTGTTTTGAATCTGGTTGTACCTATTATTATCATGATTATTGTTATTATTGTTGTTATTATCATTATTTCACCACTTCAGCAACAAAGATATAATTAGCATTACTAACATGAATACTAGTAGTAGTATTAGCTTTCTAACCGTTGACGTTCATCACCTATCCTTTTCATCAACTTAATTTTCATTAATCTTTGCAGTCCTTACTATTCACTTACGCAGTATTGCCATTTGCAGGCGTGACAATTACGCTAGAAACACGTCTCTCTCTGCAAAGCATCCGTCATCATGATCACATCCACACACACACACACACACACACACACATATATATATATATATATACATACATATATATACATATATATACACACATATATATACATATATATATATGTATATATATATATAAATATATATATATATATTTATATATATATATATATATATATATATATATATATATATATATATATATATATATATGTACATACATATATATATATGTATATATATATATATGTATATATATGTACATATATATATATATATATATATATATATATATATATATATATATATATATATATATATATGGTACACAGAACCTTAGGGAACTGATTATAATAAAAAATCCCAAATTATAGTGGATGTGCTTAAATCTTAAATCATGAATGTTGAAATTACTTTACATGTGTTGTATTTCCATGATGAGGGTAATAACTGAGTTGAGAAACTTTTGTTAGCATTGCAAAATTCGTATTTGAGTTGGGTAAGATGCAGCTGAATTTTAAAACACATTTTTATTTGTACACTTGCTAATGAGACTAAACAGTTTTACAATATACTTATGAAACTGTGACTCAAACAGTTTCGTAATGCAGTGGCCAATAGAACTCCCTAGAATGTTTTATAAGAGCAAAAGTCTGTGGAAATCTTAAATACGTTTTACCATTAATTCAGATAATAATGGAACTTTGAAACATTTCTCACGTGCATATGAAAATGAAGTAATATCAAATATTTTACCAGTGCAGGGACTAATGGAATTCTCGAATTGTCTGTGTTCTATTGCTAGTAGCAAACAAAACAATTAAAAAGAAAAGGAAGGCTTAAGAGGAATCTTAATCACAGGGGCGATAGCCCAGCCTCTGAATGAAAAACAACCTTGTAAGTTAAGATATACGAAAGCAAGGCTGAAATTTTGAAGGCCATGAGTAAGAGGGAAAGAGACAGTCGATTAACAGTCGCAATAACTAAAGCGGTTAAAAGATATCTGAATTCTTCAAGTCTTATAAATTGGCCTCTAAATATATGGCAACGTATCTGTTAGGTTCTAACAGAGAGGCGAGCTGAATCCAAGTGAGGTTTATTCAACAAACAACGAGCTTATATACAAACAGTTGAAAGGAATGTCACATTAATTCAAACAATATGAATCATGCGATGGCAAGCTTAAACAGGTTTTCCTATTATCAGTATGGGAGAGAGCGAGAGATAAACAAACAAACAATAGCATTACAGTGTAAGAAACACGTGCGGCAACGTTCCTGCCTGTCGATCTGCTGGGCTGGGGTTCGAGACCCACTCAAGCTCGATAGTTTCTTGTAGTGTCTGCTTCCTCACCATCCTTGTGAGCTAAGGATGCGAGAAGTTGTGGGAGTCTACAGGTCTACCTGCTGAGTCATCACCAGCCATTGCCTGGCCCTCCCTGGCCATAGCATGGATGGAGAGCGGGCGCTTATCATATTACGTATATATGGTCATTCTGCATGGCATTGTCCTGCTAGGAGATAATGTCGCTGTCCCTTGCCTCTGCCATTCATGAGCGACCTTTTTAAAGATGCTGTAACAGAATTCATTAACTTATTGAGCATATGGTGATTCTTGAAACACGAAGCAACCAAACTGAAACGCAAATGCAACTTTGAGAGATTTGAAACCCCCTAATGGAATTCCCAGATTTCACTTTGGCAAACTTTTATCAAAAGTTTCAGTGCTTTTTTTTATTTTTTTTTAAATAGAGCAAGACCGTAATAATTACAGACGTCTAGCGAAAAACCTGACGTGAAATTCAATGCATTTAGATGCACATATGAAGCTCGAGTTACCGGGAAGAGCTGTGACACCAAAATGTATTTAAATGGTTATTAAGATCCTGTCATTCGAACCCACAAACATACAAATTCCGGAATTTCATTAACCAATTTCATCCTTAGTGGCGTGGCGAGCGAGTGTGAGCTTCTAATTAAAGTTACCTGGACTGAAAATAGGAAAGCATTTGCACGCACCACTGACTGCGAACTGAGAATAACTGTTTTATACAGTCGATTGGTTGTTAAAATTGTATTTGCAATGATTCTGTCTTTTCACAACATTAAATATGTCTCCAATCACACAGGAGAGGGGATATGAATTAGGAATATGCTAAGTACTGTAAATCAAAATACACAGGAATGTGTAATTAACAGAGCCATTGAGAACGCATTATAATATCAACAAAGTGGAGGAACTTTTTGATCAAACTTTAACTTTTGATAAGACATGTAAATTAAATCCACGAGATTTTGATGGTGTACAGTTAATGTGGTAGGCCGATTCATCTTTAGTTTTCTTATTTTTATATTTTGTCTGTGTTCTTTTATATACTGTTATTGTGTGGACTATAGCTGTTTGGTGAAAGAATAATTGTAAACGGGTAACTTTATGGTCATTTCGTTGAACGTTATCTATATATGGTAAAACTTTGTAGCTGTGGTCAATAAATTATTTATCTATCTATCAATCTATCTATCTGTAATTATTTCTATTTAAAAAAAAAACTTAACGTAATCAAGCAGCTCGTAGCTGGGATGTAGCCATCTCGTATTGTATGAATTAATAGACAACCTGGTAAAGAACAATTTTAGCTTAATCTCCCATAAAAATAACAAGTATTCGTTTTGCCTTTAATGAAGCAAAAATAAGATTCTCCATAATTACGTTTTTGAAAAAGGGCCCTTTTAAATGAAGGGGGGGGGAGGGGAAACAACTACTGACGTTAAAACCTCCTTTTCCTCTGTACACTCCACTGAAATTTAGCACATAAAACAATTTCACTTTTTGTTTACAAGAACAAGTACGTTAATAGACCCGACCTTGAATTATCGACGCTTGAACGCCCAGACCTCAGTATACTGTTTTTTCTTTTTTTCTTTCTTCCAAGCAAGCCACAAACATAATGGTATTTAGACTATCCTCCTCCTATCTCTCCCATAGACTTTAAATTTGCATATGAAAAAGTCTCTCTCTCTCTCTCTCTCTCTCTCTCTCTCTCTCTCTCTCTCTCTCTCTCTCTCTCTCTCTCTCTTTGGCCTTATGAATGGAAGCAATTTCCTCCAAGTGCCTGAGTGTTGCAAGCGACAATTACCCTTTGTCAGGCAAGAAATTAGAACAATGGACACAGGATCTTTTTACTGTATCCGCGTTCCCCTCCTTTTGTCCTCTCTTACGTTAGTAACCGTAGATATCACGAAAATAATCAACCATCAGTATTTTATCTTGTAGAGATTTCACAAGTGCTCGGATGTTACAGTACTTCTTGCTTTCATTCGCGAACTTTGTCATAATTTGGGTAACTTTTAGGTTTAATTCTTCATTATTATTATTATTCAATATTATGATTATTATTATGAAAGAATTGACGCTCAATTATAAGGCTATATTGCATTTGCTCATTTTGACATTATCATAAATATTATGGGGGAAAACATCACATAATCACGTGTGCAAAAAATAAATCTTTCCTTAACGCTGGGATCGAACTCTCCTAACGAAAGTCAAATGCGTTACCAACTAATTCCACAGATGCCTTAAAAAGTCTTCTTATTATTATATGAGGAGTTCTAGGGTCGTGAGAAGTTCTAGGTTCGATATATATCAATAGGAGGTAGAAATTCAGTATCATGCTCCTTATTTCCATGAATTCTACCTTGAATATCGCCAATGACTTCGATGTTGGTGATAACATGTTTCAAACATTAAATTATACAGAATATAATAATAATAATAATAATAATAATAATAATAATAATAATAATAATAATAATAATAATAATAATACCTGTTCTCAAGTTTATCATTACTTCTGTATTTTCTATTAAAAGAAGGTGAAGATATTCAATGAAACTTTACTTCATTTTTAAAGTCACTCAAAAATATCCAATAAATATTGTAAATAAAACATATCGATATGAATAAAAAGAACATAAACATCAGTGTTTTTAGGAGGAAATATTTACTTTACGTAGACTAAAACACAGGTGCCATTTAAAACGTCAAAACCAGATGACTCGATGTTTAGGGCACTCGACCTGTACTTTTTAGTTATCACAGAGGAACTTGCCAAAGTTGACCTACTTTTAAGATGACCCCGTACGCCCTTAAAGAAGAAATTCGGGAATATTATTTCCAGGAAAATCGTATTGACGGCGAAATGATGAAAGCCATAACGTTGATGAAGCTTCCGCCAGGGGAAAGATGATTGACACCTTCAGAAATTCAATGAGCGTTGTGGTTAAGGGGAAAGGTTACGTAACCTTGTTTTACGATTTCTGAGTTGACCTTAAAATGAAATTCATATTTTTTCAAATAATTAGCAGTTGCCCCGAAAAGCGGGCTTGTGGCTCCTGAGAAAAAATAGGGAATAGACTCTATTCCATTCATTCTTTGTCCGCTGAATCATGGATGGATTTAACTGTTCAGACAACATCATATATCTACAGAAAAGGCTCATGAGTCATGCATTGAACACTTCATTACTGCGTCACCGATCTCTGTTTTGCACCACACTCAATAAAACG
>NC_090734.1:152011492-152036492 GCF_036898095.1 Palaemon carinicauda
TTTATGGTTTATAAAATATCCCCTACAACCAACCTATTATAAACCCTTTTCCTATAGTTTTTAAAATATCCTCTACAACTTAACATATTTTAAATCCTTCCTTTATAGTTTACATAATAACCTCTGTAAACCAACCAATTATTACAAACCTTTCCCCTATCGTTAACACAATAAACTCAACAAACCAAACTATTACAAACCCTTCCTCTATCGCTAACACAATAAGCTCAGCAACCCTACCCATTATCAACCGCATATCTCAAAGCACATCACGGCAAGATTATCCCTTACAATCCCCATACCCCTACTGTAACCCATCTCTTTATAATCCCTGATACATCTTCCACAACCCTTTAAAGGCTTAAAGGTCGCTCATGAATGGCAAAGGCAAGGGACACTGACATCGCTCTATCAAGCAGGACAATGCCCAAGAGACTGACCATATATATATATATATATATATATATATTTATATATATTTATACATATATATTTATATATATTATATATATATATATATATATATATATGTATATATATGATAAGCGCCCAGGCCCCTTCTCCACCTAAGGCAGGACCAAGAAGGGCCAGGCAATGATTGGTGATCACTCAGCAGATATACTTACAGGCTCCCCCAAACCCCCGATCCTTAGCTCACAAGGAAGGCGATGTTGCAGCGACCAAAGGAAGAAACGAGTTTGAGCGGGACTCGAACCCCTGTCTGGCGTTCACCAATCAGGAACGTTACCACATCGGCCACCACAACCCTGTAATCTAAATACTCTTTCGACAAACAGCCGAACCCCTCCCCCCCCCCCTCTCCTTCAACGCTGCCATTTGCACCCCTTGCCTCCCTTACTTCTCTTCCCCTCCCCCCCCTCATCCAACCTCCCAGCAATATTCAATACTTATAAATAAATGACAAATACCAAGGGATGACATATAGGTATTCCAGTTCCGGTTTTCGGGGGCTAAAAGAAAGAAGTAACAGTTCCAGGAACATTGACGTGGAATCAATTACCAATAATCTTCGGTTCCTGAATTAGTCGGAATCAGTAGGGAATATTAAGCGGAGAAAAGGTAAAGTAATTCAGAGCAAAGTAATTAAAAGCAACTGAGGTGTTCTTATTGGCAATTTAAAAGAAAAAAATATTTCCAACAAGAAATTGCTCAAAGTAAAAATTTAGTATTCAAGAAATTATGAAAATTTAAATTAAATAAAAGCTGTAATGATATATCAATATATATAATGCAATTAATAAATACATATAATATACAGCATATAATGATATATCCGATATTAACCTAGAATTGTTTAAGGAGGCTAAATTAGTCGGAATCAGAAAGGAATATTGAACCGAGAAAAGGTAAAGTAATTCAGACCAAAGTAATTCAAAGACACTACTTTTCCAATTAGGGCTGTAGTGTAGCAAGTAATGATAATATCATGCTATTCTTATTTCCACTCTATATCCATTTAGTAATCGTTTTTTATTTCACAAGTTTAGTAGATTTGAGTCTTTCAGTCGAGAAACATGCCAAGCGCCATTTTTAAAAAGTGTCAGAAATCGCGATTGAAAATTGCCAATTTTCAAATTATTTATATTATTATTATCATTATTATTTTAATTATTATCAATATAATAATATTAATAATAATAATAATAATTATTATTATTATTATTATTATTATTATTATTTTTCAATCGCAATTTCTGACACTTTTTAAAAATGGCGCTTGGCATGTTTCTCGACTGAAAGACTCATTTATTAATGATCTAGTTATGCAATACACCTTACATTTTCTTACATAATCTAGTGGTACCATTTTCAAATTATTACAGCATTTTAAATTAGTAACACAGAGTGGAGGACCAAGGTACAAAGGCTATGGGACTGTCCACGACTAGAAGAGCTGTACCATAGCTAAAGATTCTCCTCTACCCTTACCAAGGGAAAAGTAGCCACTGATAAAATTACACTGTACAGTCACTGCTTATTGGCAACCTAAAAATAAAAAACACTACTTCCTATAAGAAATTAGTCGCAGTAATTATTTTGTATTCAAGAAATTAGGAAAATTTAAATGAATTAAAAGATGTAATGATATATTAATATTTGTAATACAATTAACATACTGTATATCATTCATTATATAGTATATAATGATATATGATATATTAACCTAGAATTGTTTAAGGAGGTTAGATGAATTTTAAAAATGGAAAAATAATATGGAAGTACTTTTAAACGGATGATAAATATATATAGCATAAGATAAAAAAGAATAAAAACCCTTCTGATAAACGAAAAGTTTATTAAACAAAAGTTGATACAGATCCTTAAAGAATACTAAAAAAGATAATGAACTTTCTAGCGTTAATAATACTGATATAAAATAATTGAAAAAGGCACACAAAAATAACTGAAAAAAAATATTACATGGTTACTAACAATAATTCCCGTAAGATAAGATTACGCAATACTAAAATAACAGCTAAAATGTTCATTGTTGCATTTAGAATGACAAAAATCAAGATAAAAAAGACAATGAAACCAAATATTTTTGGATAAATTCATATCAAACAAAATTGGGAAAAAATACTTGTCGAGGGTAACTGATTTAATTACTATTTAAACAGTAAACAAGACAAATATATAAACGACAGGAGCCATGCAACAACAGAGAGAGAGAGAGAGAGAGAGAGAGAGAGAGAGAGAGAGAGAGAGAGGTGCAAACCACAGAAACCACGAAACAATAGAGAAACCCCGAAACAAGAGAGAGAGAGAGAGAGAGAGAGAGAGAGAGAGAGAGAGAGATGTAAACCACAGAAACAATAGAGAAACCACGAAACAGAGAGAGAGAGAGAGAGAGAGAGAGAGAGAGAGAGAGGTGCAAACCAGAGAGACCATGAAACAATGTGGCGGGATGTTGCAAAACAACCCCCACACCCTTGATCACACTAACTGACAAATGTCTCCTCAACACATACTTTCCCCTTACGTTATCATAAACTGGACTCTTAGACTCTTATCATCATCATCATACGAAATCGTAATTCACAGGCCTAGGTCATCAACAGTTCAGCAATCCAATAAAACAGTCCAAACAAAATCGTAATACAGGCCAAGTCATCAACAATACTGTCAATACATCCACTTAATGAAAAACTTTGGTCTCTCCAAAGGAGGAATCACGGCCTGCCAAAATAAAAAAGAAAAACACTTACGAACACTCCTAACTAACTTAACTATCGCACTATAATCAAAGATAAATAATAAATTGTTCCTATCATTCACAATCACTACAAGCAAAGATAAACAAAACTGTACTTACTTAGAAAACCAATCAACACTTTCAACGCTGGTAAGAAAAATATATATAATCCAGCGTTCACACAACTGCCTTAAGCTGCAGTCAAATAAAAAAAGCATTCGCTCCGAAACATTCACCACTGTCGTAACCTAACTAAAAACATAAACAAACAATCTCATTTGTACCAACAGTCTTTCCAACTACAAACAATCATTCGCTAACTACCTCTCTCTCTCTCTCTCTCTCTCTCTCTCTCTCTCTCTCTCTCTCTCTCTCTCAGGATTTGGCAAAAACAAAAATTAAAATAAAGCAAAAATAAATCCTCCACATTCCTCCCCCCTTACTTTGCCAAATCCTTCTCACACAACACTTACATTATTTTTTTCATAACCCAGTCGCAGTCGGGAACGGGACCTCTACTCCAATTAACTGGGCCTCTATACACTCTCATTCACTTCTTCCTTATCACAATCATTCGCTACATTAACACTATTCTTATCTAAATCCCTATCATCTAATATATCATGTACAATCCCATCTACCTCGTTCTCGTTTGGCCCTATAATTACACTCATTTCTGTAAACAGTTCATCCATTTCATCAAAAACATTCTCAACTTTAGCAAAAGATTCATTCATGCTACTTATCAGTCTCCTGTCTCTCATTCTTGCATTATTCATTTTTTCTTTTACATCATCTAACGAAAAGCCACACACACTATAAGTATCATTCATACTCAGCCACGTTTCATCTGTATTAATACATTTATCCGCCACACTCACTTGTACATTTACACCCCTGTCATACTTATTCGTATTCTTACCTATACCTATAAATTTCCCTTGCACTTTCTCCTCACTTAAAACTTTCAAACGCCTCTTTTTCCTATATTCAACTAACACTAATTGTTTATTTTCCAGCCCTAATTTCTCATGCATACTAGGTTCATACTTGCTCATTTCCAACAAATTACTCATCCCATTCTCACAAACATTGATCCTATTCCTTCCACACACACAGGAGGACTCACCCAGCTGAACCCTCTTACACTCTAGTTTCCCGAACATCCTGGCTGACTTACTCCCTTCTTCCTACATACCCTAGCTACATGCCCATCTGCACCACATTCAGTACACTTACCCCGCGGCTCCTTGCACATTCTAGCATAATGACCATCCTTACCACAATTACCACAAATCACATTCATACAATTACTACGACATCCACTCGCTACATGCCCAGTCATACCACACCGATAACATTTTACCCCTTTCTCTTTCTTACACTCGCTAATTCTATGCCCTACCTCACCACATCAAGCACCTAGAGCCCATCTACATTCATTCTTCTTATGTCCTATTTTCCCACACCTATAACACTTTTCATTACGGACACGACTATCTGACATACCTCGATGTGCACTCACACTCCTATCCCTATTGCACCAATTACCCTGCCTAAATCCTTCATTTGTCCTTACAGGTATTCCCACATTACTCGCCCTAAGACTCCTATCTACTACACTATCAGCTACCCTCATCGGTCCTCTCATAACAGCATCTCTAAAACTAAAATTCTGGCACACTTTCCTCCATTCCACTTCTTACACTGACAGATTTACTTTCTTTCATACATCTATCTAACTCGTAATCCTTAACTATCTCTAAGATATCATCCCATGTCAATCTTTCTTTCAGCCACCTCATTTTCTCCTTCCGTTTCAAATAAACAAACTCAGCAACATTTTCGGGGACAGTAGCCAAAAACTTCCTCATTAACTCCTTATTCTCATTTATACCTTCATCCCCATACTTCTTCCTAGCTAAAGTTTCCAACCTACGTACATACATCGATATCGCTTCTCCTGCATTCATCCGTGCTTCATCAAAATCATTCTTACGCTTATACTTAACACTCCCTTTTATACGTTTTACCTGCTCAATTATTCCCTTTTTCACACTTTCATAATCAACGTCCCCTACACTCATTATCACTCCATACACTGTCAACAAATACCCAGTCAAATATTCTCCTAACTCCCTAGCCCAAACTCTTTTACTATCACCATACTTATCCTGACAATACCTCTCATACTCCTTGAAAAAATCATATACATCCCTACTGCTATGCTCACTGAATCTTTCACACCAAAGTTCCCCTCTAATAAACACAGTCTTACACACATCACGTTCATTCTCACTGCTATCATCACTGCTACCTTCCTTCTTGTTTCCTACTTCCTTGCTAGAATATAAGGAATCTACTTCCACAGTCTTAAACCTACCCTTGATCATACTCTTCCTAGCCCTTTTCTTACTCGCCACTTTAACCCATTCACGATCGTCCTTGCTATCAGCCTGATACTTTTTCTTCCCTTTCTTCACATCAATTTTACCTTTCTTCTCATGATTCCTATCACATTTCTGTTCATCCTTACTATATATGCCTTATTCCCTTATCTTCAATCTCACTATCACTATTACTATCACTATCACTTCCTTTCCCATTATCACTAACCTTAGCCTTCTCATCCACTATCAACCCATAACCCGAAGCTGAGGACACTCCTCCGACTGCACCTTCGCCCATTATAGTTTTCATCATCCCCATGACTTGCCCCATCATAGCTTCCAATCGGTTCTCCATTCGTTCCTCATTCTCTTTCATCCTCATCTCAACACGTTCTTCCACTCTCTCTACAGTTCCCTTCAACTCCCTAAGCTCTTTCTGCATCGCCTCATTCTCACAGTTCAAAAATTCATTCTCTACAAGCAACCTCTCTTTCTCAACTATCAACGACTGCACCCGTTCTTGATAATGCCGCAATTTCTCCTCCAAAGCCTTTAATTTACCTTCCATTTTTCTTCAACCTTGATCTAATTTCTTATCCTATCAGTCCTTCGTCAAAGAGTCCAGCTTCAATCCCACCTCGGCAGTCCCTGTTCGGGCGCCAAAATAATGTGGCGGGATGTTGCAAAACAACCCCCACACCCTTGATCACACTAACTGACAAATGTCTCCTCAACACATACGTTATCATAAACTGGACTCCTAGACAAAAGGACAAACAAAACAAAACATACCCTTAATACTATATTTCTTGAAACTAAAACGCTCAACATAAATAATCCACAATCAAATTATCAACACTTAACTATATAATAACTATACCATTCCAATAAATCACCCAAAAACCTAACAAACTTCAAATTAAACTTCACACCAAATATACAATAACCACCATTCAAATAATCAGCAAAACCCCTAACAAAACTTAAATCAACCGCACACCAATGCCCAAATAAATATCTGTGTTCATATATATTTTATAGACACCAACACTGTCTATATAACCAGAAGACTGTCTTAAATATCCTTAACAGCCTTAACTCATCGGGGTCATGGGTGTCATCGTTGTGGTCAAATTCACTTGCAAAACTTGTCTCTCCAAAGGAGGAATCACGGCCTGTCAAAATAAAAAAGAAAAACACTTACGAACACTCCTAACTAACTTAACTATCGCACTATAATCAAAGATAATTAATAAATTGTTCCTATCATTCACCATCACGACAAGAAAATATAAACAAAACTGTACTTACTTAGAAAACCAATCAACAATTTCAACGCTGGTAAGAAAAATATATATAATCCAGCGTTAACTCAACTGCCTTAAGCTGCAGTCAAATAAAAAAGCGTTCGCTCCGAAACATTCACCACTGTCGTAACCTAACTAAAAACATAAACAAACAATCTCATTTGTACCAACAGTCTTTCCAACTACAAACAATCATTCGCTAACTACCTCTCTCTCTCTCTCTCTCTCTCTCTCTCTCTCTCTCTCTCGTTTCGTGGTTTCTCCTGAGAGAGAGAGAGAGAGAGAGAGAGAGAGAGAGAGAGAGAGAGAGAGAGAGAGAGAGAGAGAGCACCCAGTCGACTGAAAAAAAAACACTCGGAGCTTAGTACTGTCTGGCGTTCTTATTATCTTCTTTTTATAGAGATATTTGGATGGTGTGTTAGGGTGGTTCTCTGGCATCTCCTAGCATCTCTTTGCCAAAATTTACACCAAGGCACGAAAACTGGGAAATTTCTGACGAAGTAACTATTTCTACCGCAGTATATTTTACAATATAATCAGCATTTGTTACTACATTTACGAGATAAATCAAATATTGATGTCTTAATAGGCACCAATAACCAATACTGGTATAAAAAAAATTCACGATGTGATCAGTATTGGTAGCAATATTTCCATAAAAAAACTGCAATTATGTAAATTTTTCGACAACCACACTGTTAAGAATTTACCGTAAAAAAACGGCAAAAATCCTGCGATATATGTTCCCAGGCATTTACCGTCTTAAAAGCGGATATTTTGACGTAAAGGAGTGATAGTACGGTCAGCAATCCGTATAAGATAATAACAAAGTATAGAAAATTACAGTCGCCTTTGTTTTACTGGAATACGGGTGCGAACAGTATATATTACGGAGAATTTCCGATTAGAAGTTCAGTTTTTTTAACAGTGTAAGCAATGCCAGTTACAAGTTTTTTCACAATGAAAAAACTCTTTTAGCTGATATTGGCTATTCTATGCAAAAATTTATAAAAAAAAAAAAAAAATTCTACGCAAATGTTGCAACAAATACTGATCACGTGGTGAATTTCTTTTGCAGTAGTATTGGTCATTGGTGCCAATTCCAAACTAACCTCTGCCAGTTACAATGAAACATATACGGACCTCAAGGTAGAATTTTGATAACTCTGACAATCAAGTCTTGACTTCAAATCTTGTATCGGATTATAAACACAAATAGTGTCTACTTAGAATGTAATCTGACGAGAATATGGCACCTGTTGCTAAGAAACATGCTCCCTTACTGCATGATACAACAATAACTACAACATGAAAGACATTAATATGAATAAATATTCAACAATATCTACATTAATGTGTTGCATTAAGCATATACTATACAGGCAGGATACTAAAGAACTCTCAAATAATGACACTCAAGCAGAGTCTCTCTCTCTCTCTCTCTCTCTCTCTCTCTCTCTCTCTCCCCTTTAACGTTCGCTTCAAATAATGGTCGAAACTACGGTAGGTCAGAGAAAATAAAATAAAACATACGTGAATACGATGACCCAAATAGTCCTATTTATTTGGAATCGAAAATATTCCACATAAAAAATGAAGAATTTTTATTATCAATTCGTATTCATTTATACAATATAGAGTTTTATTTCCTTTGCTTGTATAATGGGTGACACTGATAACAAAAAAATATCATCAGCTAATCTAAATAAATATATTTAAACAACAAGATAATTCCACTTTATATTTATCAGCAAGGGCGTAGGCTACATGTGTATGGAATTAGATGCATACATTAACATAAACAAATACGTTAATGCATTAAACGGGAAAATTTCGTACACCTGCCCGTAAGCAAGTACTAGAACATTATGTATGCATGTATGTATGTATTTTTATTATTACTAGCTAAGCTAAAACCCTAGTTGGAAAAGCAGGAGGCTATAAGCCCAAGGGCTCGAACAATGAAACAGTGGTTGTTGTGGCCTGATTGGTAACGTCTCTGCTTGGTGATCGCCAGTCGGGGGTTCGAGTCCCGCTCAAACTCGTTAGTGCTATTAGTGTCTGCAACCTTACCATCCTTGCGAGCTAAGGTTGGGGGTTTGGGGGAGCCTATAGGTCTATCTACTGAGTCATCAGCAGCCACTGCCTGGCCCTCCCTGGTCCTAGCTTGGGAGGAGAGGAGGCTTGGGCGCTGATCATATAATATAGGGTCAGTCTCTAGGGCATTGTCCTACTTGCTAGGGCAATATCACTGTCCCTTGCCTCTGCCATTCATGAGCGACCTTTATTATTATTATTATTATTACTATCCAAGCTACAACCCTAGTTGGAAAAGCAAGATGCTATAAGCCCAGGGGCTCACACAGGGAAAAATAGCCCAGTGAGGAAAGGAAATAAATAAATGAAGAGAACAAATTAACAATAAATCATTCTAAAAACAGTAACAATGTCAAAACAGACATGTCATATATAAACTATTAACAGCATCAAAAACAAATATGTCATAAATAAACTATAAAAAGACTCATGTCCGCCTGGTCAACAAAAAAGCATTTGCTCCAACTCTGAACTTTTGAAGTTCTACTGATTCAACCACCCGATTAGGAAGATCATTCCACAACTTGGTAACAGCTGGAATAAAACTTCTAGAGTACTGCGTAGTATTGAGCCTCGTGATGGAGAAGGCCTGGCTATTAGAATTAACTGCCTGCCTAGTATTACGAACAGGATAGAATTGTCCAGGGAGATCTGAATGTAAAGGATGGTCAGAGTTGTGAAAAATCTTATGCAACATGCATAATGAACTAATTGAACGACGGTGCCAGAGATTAATATCTAGATCAGGAATAAGAAATTTAATAGACCGTAAGTTTCTGTCCAACAAATTAAGATGAGAATCAGCAGCTGAAGACCAAACAGGAGAACAATACTCAAAACAAGGTAGAATGAAAGAATTAAAACACTTCTTCAGAATAGACTGATCACCGAAAATCTTGAAAGACTTTCTCAATAAGCCTATTTTTTTGTGCAATTGAAGAAGACAGAGACCTTATATGTTTCTCAAAAGTAAATTTACTGTCGAGAATCACACCTAAAATTTTGAAAGAGTCATACATATTTAAAGAAACATTATCAATACTGAGATCCGGATGTTGAGGAGCCACCGTCCTTGACCTACTTACAATCATACTTTGAGTTTTGTTAGGATTCAACTTCATACCCCATAATTTGCACCATGCACTAATTCTAGCTAAATCTCTATTAAGAGATTCACCAACCCTAGATCTACATTCAGGGGATGGAATTGATGCAAAGAGAGTAGCATCATCTGCATATGCAACAAGCTTGTTTTCTAGGCCAAACCACATGTCATGTGTACATAGTATGAAAAGTAATGGGCCAAGAACACTACCCTGTGGAACACCGGATATCACATTCCTATAATCACTATGGTGCCCATCAACAACAACTCTTTGAGATCTATTACTTGAAAAATCAATAATAATGCTAAGAAACCACCCACCCACTCCCAACTGTTTCAGTTTGAAAACAAGGGCCTCATGATTAACACGGTCAAAGGCAGCACTAAAATCAAGGCCAATCATACGAACTTCCCGACCACAATCAAGGGATTTCTGTACAGCATTGGAGATTGTAAGAAGGGCATCACATGCTCCAAGGCCTTTACGAAAACCAAATTGCAAACTAGGGAGTAGATGATTACCTTCAGCAAACCTATTAAGACGTTTTGCCAGAAGACGTTCAAAAACTTTAGATAATATAGGAGTATGGAAATTGGGCGGTAATCAGTGGGACTTGAGCTACCACAAACACATTTACATAGAGGAGTAACATTACCAATTCTCCAACTAGTGCTAAAAGCTCCTCTTCTTGCTAACTTGCGCAAAATAACAGATAACTTTGGAGCTAAGAAATCTGCTGTCTTTATAAAAAACAAAGGAAAAATACCATTTGGGTCTACACCTCCATAAGCATCAAGGTCCATCAACAGAGCTTTAATCTCACGAGATCGAAAAGCTAAACTAGTTAGTTTAGCCTCAGGAAAACAGGAATGAGGAAGTTCAAGTTTTTCATTACTCTGTTTACTGTCATAAACATCAGCCAAAAGGGTTGCCTTTTCCTTTGGACAGTGAGTGACTGAGCCATCTGGTTTAAGTAAAGGAGGAACTGTTGCATCTACACCAAAGAGCGCAGATTTAAGGGTAGACCACCATTTATGTTCCTGAGTTGTACCAGAAAGTGTTTCTTTTATGGTTAAATTGTACTCCTTTTCAGTTGAGGCATAAACTCTCTGAGCAAAAGCTCGAAGCTGAGTATAGTTGTTCCAGGTCAAATCTGATCTGTTCCCCTTCCAAAGATGATAGGCCTCCTGTTTCTCCAAATAAGCACGTCTACAATCATCATTGAACCACGGTTTGTCCTTCACTCGGTACCTTAGCACACGAGAAGGGATACGCCTATCAATTATGTTGACTAGATTCTCATTCAAAGGGACAACAGGATCTACACTATTATATAATTGTGACCAATTCAAGCACAAAAGATCATGTAACATCCCATTCCAGTCTGCTTGGGATTTCATATAAATTTTACAAGAATATGATATATCAGGGACAGGCTGCTCAGTCTTCACTAATAATGAAATCAAGGCATGATCAGATGTCCCGACTGGAGAACCAACCTTACTAGTTATAACGCCAGGGGAGTCAGTGTATAGAGGTCCAAGCAATTACCAGACCTGTGAGTAGCTTCATTTATGATTTGCTCACAGCCTGATTCAGAGGCAAAGTCTAAAGCTCTTAAGCCATGGCAATCGGTAGGAGAGATAGAACTTAACCACTCCCTATGGTGAGCATTAAAATCACCAACAAAGACAAAAGAAGCCTTTCTATCATCTTCTTGTATCTTAGCCATAATGGTAAGAAGACAATCGAAGATAGAATCATCTATGTCTGGATTCCGGTAGATCGAACACAAATAAAAGTTGTTATGCCTGCCACAAACTTTTATTACCTGAATCTCATGACATCCACATTGATAGCAGGACTTATGAGAAGCAGGGTACTCGGTCCTAATATACACCGCCATTCCCCTGGCCCTAGGGATGGCATCACGTTTCAACATTATTGGCTTCTTAAAACCAGTTATAAGGAGCTCAGATGAGTGCCTCATATTAGAAACCAAAGTTTCTGAGCACAAAAGAATATCATATTGTCTGGACGCAACTGTAAGGTCTTGGATATTTGCATGAAGACCACGAATATTGCAATACAGAAGACGACATTGACGAAATGTAGGACGTACTGGTCCCGGATTTCGCTCAATGTCTCCAGACAGCATAAGAATTAATAGAAATAAAAAAGAGACAGCATACTTAAAAACTAGATTAACAAGAATTCTAACAAAAACAATACGTACAGAATTATAAACAAAGTGATTGATGATACCCATAGACTATAGTAAAAAGTCGGAAAAACTGGTCAACATGGAGGAGCCGATACACCATGCAAGGCTAAATACCCTCCAGGATAGCCACTTCAACTGAAGGGAGGACAGTAAGGATGGTTTTGAGAAGAAAAATAATCAGAAAAAGGAAAAGACAACCTCTTGATAAACCACCAGGCATCCATGGCCATTCTATTAAGCCTGCCCAACACACCATTTCAAAAAAAGGAGGAAGAAAAAAAAATAAGATAGAATAGTGTGCCTGAGTGTACCCTCAAGCAAGAGAACTCCAACCCAAGACAGTGGAAGACCATGGTACAGAGGCTATGGCGCTACCCAAGACTAGAGAACAGTGGTTTAATTTTGGAGTGTCCTTCTCCTAGAAGAGCTGCTTACCACAGCTAAAGAGTCTCTTCTATCCTTACCAAGAGGAAAGTACACCTTTAAAAAGCGCAGGGAAGACAGGATATAAGGAAACAGATACAATAGTGGAAAACAAAGGTATGGAAGCTATGTCACCACCAAAGACTTGAAATAAATGGTTTGATTATGAAGTGTCCTTGAAGAGCTGCTTACCATAATTAAAGAGTCTCTTCAACCCACACCAAGTGGAAGGTAGCCATTGAACAATTTCAGTGCGGTAGTTAATCCCATGAGTGAAAAAATTTTTTTTTGGTAATCTTAGTGTTTTCCGGTATATGAGGAAAGAGGACAATGTATAAAGAGTATGGCAGACTATTCGGTGTATGTTTAGGCAGAAGAAAAATGAGTCGTAACCAGAGAGGGATTTCATGCTGCACTATTTGGCCAGTCAAAGGACCCAATAACACTTAAGCGGTAGTATCTCGACGGGTGGCCGGTGCCTATATAATGTATATATACGCATATGAGCGTATATATACCTATAAACACACACACACACACATATATATATATATATATATATATATATATATATATACAGAGAGAGAGAGAGAGAGAGAGAGAGAGAGAGAGAGAGAGAGAGAGAGAAGATTTGATAGCAGTTAATGATTTAGAATTAAATATACATAAACCGGTAACAAAAAATATCTGGGCAACGCTAAGAAAAAGACTTGCAACTTTTTAAAACTATTACCAAAAAATCAGATCTGCATTGGATGCATCCGACACAAACTAATGGAAAATACTGCGAATATATTCTCCATAAAATACCATAAATTCCTTGAAAACATCTTCCTGATTATACTGCCGACCCGATGAGAGAGAGAGAGAGAGAGAGAGAGAGAGAGAGAGAGAGAGAGAGAGAGAGAAAGAGAGAGAGAGAGAGATTGGAAGATGAGGCACACTAGATATACAGTATAATACTCAATAAAGATATTAAGAGAATCAATACTATCAGCCAACAGGACATTATAAAAAGGACAATAAAAACGAAGAATTAATTACCCTGGTTCCATGGAACTGCCTGGAAACAGTCTGGAAGGCTTAGCAGGCGCTCCAACCTGTATTTACTCGTTACTTCAGAAAACTGGCAACGAACCTCTTAGGTCTCATTTCTTTCCTTTAAAATAAGTTTGTCTTACTAAGTAAATAGTGGGAACTTCCAAGACTGAACCAGGAATACTTATGAGGGTAAGGAGACAAGACAGTATATATATATATATATATATATATATATATATATATATATATATATATATATATATATATATATATATATATTAAAAATTCGGTACGCAACCCGTCAAAAACGCCAGCAAAATACTTACATATGACCACATACACAGATCCAACTCTTCCCACCCTCTCTCATCAGGGCATAAATACTCTCTCTCTCTCTCTCTCTCTCTCTCTCTCTCTCTCTCTCTCTCTCTCTCTCTCTCTCTTCCACAGTGATAGGGAGATACCGAGTAGTTATCCGTCTGGCAATGGCGCTTGGCGTATCCGGATATATGTATGTATGTATGTATGTATGTATATATATACAAATAAATTTATATATATATATATATATATATATATATATATATATATATATATGTATACATATATATATATATATATATATATGTATACATATATATATATATATATATATATATATATATGTGTGTGTGTGTGTGTGTTTTTGTGGTTTTCTGGGCAGGATCTAACTTTAGGTCTTCCACCAAGGCCGCATACATCTTACTGTAGGCCACAAGATTTAGAACTTGTGGTTTGTGTGATCAGGCCAGCGGAATTCATATCGGCGATATTTGCTCTTAAAGGACTCGAACTTCGGTTACTCAAATTTGTATTTCTAGCCTAATTTAAACGTCTTCCTACACTAGCACTTCGCGACCGTCTGTCTGCAGTATTGATATTGTGTAAGTCTTTGGAAAATATAAAAACTCCGCACACTTAAAAAAAAAAAGAAAAATTAAAACACACCAAAATTTTCTTACGAGAGACAAATGCCCTAACTTCCTATTCTATAGAGAGACAGTATTTATACAAAACAAGAGAGCGAACGAAAACATGAAAACTACTCACTTATCCATTGGTTCAGGAATCCTTCCTTTTTGTTCCCTCTATTTTTCTTAAGATTAGGTTTTGTCTTTCTTCGACACTTAAAAGGGGGTTTCAGCACTTATCTGAAATAGTATTAGTTCAAACTTAATATAACACGGCACAGTATCCCTTAACGATGCCACAATTTGCGATGATGTCCTTGATTTTTCTTGCAATAAATCTTCTTAATTAGTCTAGTATCTCACCTTTAGTTTAATATTAATTGAATTTCTCTCAGGAGTTTACATAAGCAAAGTTACGTGGGTGAGGGATACGAATGCTGGTTTCTTTCTTTACTAGACATAAAAAGGGGTTTGAACAGGCACTTACAAGCAGTCAAAAAATAAAAGCGTGGTTTTACATCAACACTTACTGATGAATTCAGACGTCGTGTCAATGCCTGAAGAGTTTGATGAATCCTGGTTTAGGTAGGCCTACCGAAGTATGAGCCTTCGTCAGGTGTTGGGAAGGCTGCCGCGAAGTTCTAGACACGCCTTGGTCGCTCTGCCACGTGTTGTTCGTCAAGGAGACCCGGCAGGTTAAGTAGGTCTTTATGTGAGCGACTACGAGGAAGAGAGAGAGATGCCTTGTTGCCGTCTTCTCGTTGCTTATATATGGTCGTCTTGGGCGTGTCAAGCTATCCTTAATCACGTGACTTTTTCCCGGCTTACCTGTCGATCGGTGACTTGTTTACCAGGAAAGAACCCTGGAGTCAGCGAAATTATTTGAAAACATCCTACCTAACTCTCGATCACTCTCTCCTGTCTCTCCACAATTCTTTCTATATCTTTACAATTACTACTAACTGCATTTGTCTCCCTATTTCTTATTAGTTAATAAAACCCACAAATAAAGGCATCAATAATATACATAAACCTTCTGCATATGAAATTTATCCAAAAATAAGCATCTGTCTGACATATATATATATATATATATATATATATATATATATATATATATATATATATATATATATATATACATACATACACATACATGCATACATGTATCTCTCATATATATTAAGGAGCAAGTGTCCGGTTATATATATACATACATATATATATATATATATATATATATATATTCCAACATCATAATTTAAATAGCAAATACCACTACAGAACGAAACTGACAGAAAAATAGTTACTAGAATATATGATCCAAAAAAGTCTAAAACTAAATGTACCAGTAAAAATTAACTCTCTCTCTCTCTCTCTCTCTCTCTCTCTCTCTCTCTCTCTCTCTCTCTCTCTCTCTCTCTCTCTCTCTCTCTTCCCGAAAACGGCCCATTCTCTAACCCAGACAGCAAATATATGTTCACTTTCGGAAAAGGCCATTTTAGACAAGTTATTTAAAGCCTTTTCTTTTCGGCAAAACAGAGGAAGCCGAGAAAATGAACACGAATAATTGGCACAATAATACTAATTTTATCTTTTCCTTTTTGTTTTTCCTTCGAATAGAAGACTATATACATATATGTGTATGTATGTATATATATATATTTATATATATATATATATATATATATATATATATATATATATATATATATATATATATATATACACACACATAAGGTAATACTTTAATAGATTAACATTTACAGATGAAAGTTGTGTTTAGTGAATCATGATAGGAGATGCAGAAGATGATAGAAGATTTGAATAGAGAAAGTAGAAACGTAGTACTGAAAATGAATGGGAGTAATAATAAGATAATTGTTCAATGAAAATGCAGAGATGAAAAAATAAGTTTTGGATGAATATTTATGAATATACATACTTAGGGCAAACAGTAAGCATTTCCCAAGGACACGAGGCCGAAATTAAAAGAAGCATAAACATGTGATGGAGAGCATGGGGTACACACAATGAAATTATGAAAGGTATAATAGTACTTTCTCTAAAATGAAAAATATTTAATCACATGGTACTACCAAGAAACTATGAAAGTCTGCGGGTATGGACTGACATAGAAAGACCATACACAGACGCATGATTATATATATATATATATATATATATATATATATATATATATATATATATATATATATATATATATGTAAGTGTTTGTATGTATGTGTGTGTAACTACAGTATATATTTACAGGTCACTTTGACTGGTCGCACACAATAATAATAATAATAATAATAATAATAATAATAATAAAAGAATGTGTAAGCTGACGCAGGAAACAATAAGCTTCATGGAAATTTGACCCATTAAATATCTGGAGCGTTCACAGGCGACCCAGATATTTCATTTTCGTGCAATTTATCAGTGTTTTACAGACTCGTGTCCTTAGGAGATGAGGGAGGAGAAAGAAACGCTGACGATCTCTGCAGTATTATTGGGTTATAAGTCACGCCTTGATTGTAATGGTTATAAAACAATGGTTATAAAACAGGGATATAAGTCATCCGAATCCCTACTAAATTATTATAACATCATCATGATCGATGAATACATCTGTTAGAGATACAACTAATGTAACTACAACTGGTACAATTGCCATTAATTCTATGACTAACATGATCTTTACGAAAATTATGTTGAAGACTATCTTGCTGTTGACTAAAGCTACAGCCCTAGTTGGAAAACCAGTATGCTATAAGCCCATAGGCTCCAACAGGGAAAAATTGACCAGTGAGGAAAGGAAATAAGTGAATGAATAGAATACAAGAGAAGTAATGAACAATTAAAATATCATAATCTAAGAACAGTAACAACATTAAAATAAATCTTTCATATCTAAACTATAGAAAAGAGACTTTTGTCAGCCCGTTCAACATGAAAACATTCGCATTACGTTTGGACTTTTGAAGTTCCACCAATTCCACTACCTGACTAAGAAGATCATTCTATAACTTGGTCACAGCTGGAATAAAACTTCTAGAATATGTTGTGGTTTTATGAAAGTACTTTATTACTTTTAAGTTACATTTTTTATGGTTTAACTTTAGGTAAAAGTTTCAAAATATAAATTTATAGAGAAAAGAGTAGAAAAGACTTAAGCTATGGTAAGCAGCTCTTCTACGAGGACACTCCAAAATCAAACCATTATTCCCTAGTCTTGGGTAGTGTCATAGCCTCAGTACCATGGTCTTCCATTGTCATGGGTTAGAGATCACTTGCTTGAGGGTATTACTCGGGCACACTATTCCATCTTGTTTCTCTTCCTCTTATTAATTTGAAGTTTTTATTCACTTGTTATTTTCAAATTCTTATAGTTTATATATGAAAGATTTATTCTAACGTTATTGTTCTTAAACTTCTCTTGTAGTTTCTCCTTATTTGCTTTCCTCACTGGGCTATTTTCCCTGCTGGAGCCCTTGGGCTTATAGCCTCCTGCTTTTCCAGCTAGGGTTGTAGCTTAGGAAGTAATAATAATAATAATAATAATAATAATAATAATAATAATAATAATAATACTGTGTAGTATTAAGCCTCGTGATGGAGAAGGCATGACTATTAGAATTACCTTCATACTTAATATTACGAACAGGATAGTACTGTCTAGGAAGATCTGAATGTAAAGGATGGTCAAAATTATGAAAAATCTTATGCAACATGCATAATGAACTAATCGAACGACGGTCCCAAAAATTAATATTTAGATCAAGAAATAAGAAACTTAATAGACCGTAAGCTCCTGTCCAACAAATTAAGTTGAGATTCAGCGGCTGAGGACCAGACAGAAGACCAATAATCGAAAGAATTAGAATACTTCTTCACAATAGATTGATCACCAAAAATCTTGAAAGACTTTCTCAATAAGACAATTTTTTGGTGCAAGTGAAGAAAAGACAGACTGGATATATTTCTCAAAAGTAAACTTGCCATCAAGAATCACTCCTAAAATTTTAAAAGACTTATACACAGTTAAAGAAACATTATCAATGCTGAGATCTGGATGTTGAGGAGCCACTGACCTCGATATACTCACAAACATACTTTGAATTTTGTTAGGGTTCAACTTCATGACTCATAATTTGCACCTTGCACTAATTTTAGCTAAATCTCTATTAAGGGATTCAACAACCCAAGGTCTACATCCAGGAGATGTAATTGGTGCAAAGAGAGTAGTATCATCTGCATATGCAACGAGCTTATTTTCTAGACCAAACCACATGGCATGCGTACTGTATATGGTATGAAAAGTAATGGGCCAAGAACATTACCTTGAGGAACACCAGATATCACATACCTATACTCACTATGGTGCCCATCAACAACTCTTCGCGATCTGTTATTAAAAAATTCAATAATGATGCTAAGAAAAGACCCACCCACCCTAAACTGTTTGAGTTTCAAAACAAAGGCCTCCTGATTAATACGGACAATGGCAGCACTAAAATGAAGGCCAATTATACGAACTCCTTGACCACAATCAAGAGATTTCTGTACAGCATTGGAGATTGTAAGAAGGGTATTACATGCTCCAAGGACTTTACGTACACCAAATTGCAAAATAGGGAACTGATGACTGCCTTCAGCAAACCTATTTAGATGTTTTGCCAAAAAGACGTTCAAAAATTTCAGATAATATGGGAGTTATGAAAATTGGAGGGTAATCAGCTAGAGTTGAGCTACCACAAACACATTTACATAATAGAGTAACATTACCAATTCTCCAAAAAGTGCTAAAAGAACCTCTTCTTGCTAACTTGCTGAAAATAAGATAAATTGGGGAGTAAGAAATCTTCAGTCTTCATAGTAAAGAAAAAACATAATTACAGTCAACACCTCTATAAGCATCAAGTTAGTTTATTCTCAGGAAAAAATCAATGAAGAAGACAAAGTTTCTCATTACTCTGCATACTGTCTAACACATCACCCAAAAGGGTTGCAGGTTTAAGGGTAGTCCACCACTTATGTTCCTGGGTTGTACCAGAAAGTTTCTTTTATGGTTAAATTGAAATCCTTTTCAGTTGAAGCATAAACTCTCTGAGCAACAATAAAAACAACCTTGGCAAAAAAAAAAGAGAGAAAAAAGTTAGCTCGAAAAATTACCTTACCAGCCTCAGATAAATCATCAGAAATTTTTAGGAAGAGTAAGTGTCTGTTCAGGGACAAAAAAAGACCTTAATAAATTACTCTAATGGGAAAGGCCATGCAAAAGCACTTTAGTCTTGAGAAAAGGGTCTTGCAAGGCGATATTAATCTATCGACAAATGTCGAGCTAGGTCATATTAACAGAAAAAGTACCTTAAGTGCAATATTATCTAGCAACATAGGTCAAATAAGACCAAGTCGGGTCCAGACCAGGAATGGGGAACCCTTTTTGGGATGAAGGCCATATTGCAATTCCTCAAAGCTCATTAAGGCCGCATAGAATTCTCTTGGTTATTTTATCCTCCAAGTAATGTATTAGTAATCTTAAGAAAGAGTAACAGGTTTATAGAAATTTAAAGCATTACATTTTCAAATATTCGAATTAAGTACTTTTTATTCAAGTTATCAGTAAATGAATTATATTGAAAGCTAAATTTTAAAATATTTAATTCAAGTTTGGGTTGTTTTCAAACTACCGTAAGTAAATGAATAATATCGAAAGCATGTCATTTTCAAATTATTTTAGTTAAGCTAGTAGGTTCTTTGTATTAAAGTGAAAAGTAAAATAATATTAATCTTTTGGAAAAGATAACTTGTAAATATCAGCAAGATAACCTTCTCAAAAAATTTATATTAGCAAGTAGGTACCCTTTATACAACATTTCAATAATTCAACTTTCCAGTGAAAAAAAAAATGTATCTGTTTAAACATATTTAACTGTTTTCATTGAAAAAAAATATATATATTTGCTTTCTTAAGATGTTCAATAAATCCCTAGTTTTTAGCCATCATAGCTGGAACACTATTAGTGCATAACGTATCATAATAAGGAAGTAAAACAGTCCTACTTTGTGACATTGCTTATTGAAGTTGTTAAAATGTCTGTTCTTCGTGTCCTTCCGTTAATGTTACCTAAGGGAAGTTGTTTTTCATACAATTAAAACTCATCAGTGAAAGCACAAATAAAATATTTCTATGCCAAAAATCTGTAATCTGTTGACTCATCTAAAACTAACATAGATCACAGTGAGGAGATGGACAAAACAGAACTCCTCGTCCATCATACGTTAAATCACTGCAACTAGCAATTTTTCCTTGTCAGCTACAACAGCTGTTGCAGCTGACAAGGAAAAGAATCCTAGTTGTAATAAGTTAGGATTCGTTAAGTTCAAGGAAAAACTGCTTCCATTCTCTTGGAGGTACATCACTAAACACAACTTCCCTATTGTCTGTTTGGACATATTTGTATGTGTGTACATACAGTATAATGATTTCAAACACACAATATTCAATGTCAAAGCAAAAATATACTATAAATACTGTACATATATCAAAGGCCGTAGAAGGCCACACTTGATGGTCTAGAAGGCCATATGCGGCCTTAAGGCCGCAGGTTCCCCATTCCTGGGTGAATTAATACTCAACTACATAAAAAAAAAAGAATATTTTCTTTAAGATGATGAGAGTATGCATGAGAGACAGCAGTGACACAGGTGGCACTTTGAAACTTACATTGGGTAAGTACATCTCCCATATATAATAAAGAGAAAGTGTCTGACTATATATATGTATGTATGTATGTATGTATGTATGTATGTATGTATGTATATATATATATATATATATATATATATATATATATATATATATATATATATATATATATATATGTATGTGTAAAATATGGATTTCCTGTCACGCTGAGTGGCTTGCCAAACGTATAATTACGCGGTCTCTCCCCATCCTTCGGGTATAGAGGAGAGGGAGTAGTCCTACCTTGGTGAGAGGGAGGCACCCCGAGAGGTACTTAGGAAAAGAGGAGGAAGTGGGAAGGGTTGAGTATGTGTGCGCGTGTGTGGATATCTATCTAAATAAATAGCCGTGATTTTTGACGGGTCGCGTACACTAATTTAATATGATATCCTGAATTTTTATCGTGTTCAACTGAACCGTCAGGAGGACGAAATGTCATCAGTGTCTCCATCGTAAAGCGATTTCAAAATCTCGATGTCGAGACGAACAAAAACAGCTGATGCTCCGAGAGAACTTAATACCTCAGTTGTGTCTCCATTCCGGCATCGATTGGGGAGTTTCAGCTTAAAAAAATGTCAAAAATTCTTTATATTGGATTAAACAATGTCACAAAGTGTTTAAATTGAATCCTTTGTATTATTGAAAAATTTTTAAAATTCTTTTTACTGGATTACACAATGTTAAAAAATTATTTGTATTGGATTACACAATGTTAAAAAATTATTTGTATTGGATTAAATGTTAGAAAATTATTTATATTGGATTAAACAATGTCACAAATTCTTTGTATTGGATTAAAAAATTTTAAAAATCCTTTGTATTGGTTTAAAAAATGTCCCAAATAATTTGTATTGTTTTAAAGAATGTTGAAAATTATTTGCATTGGATTAAACAATGTGAAATTTTTTATTGGATTAAAAAATGTTAAAAATTCCTCGTATTAGATTTGTATCGACATGGAAAATATAATGATTAAACTTATGTTGACTGACACAGGCCGTGGTCCGACTTTTGCGCGCAAGACAAATGAGCGCCGACAGTTGAGCGCCGACAATTGCGCGCGAGACAAATGCGCGCACTAACATTTGAGCGCCGACAATAGCGCGCACGAAATTTTAGAACAAAGACAAACACGCACACACATACACGTTCTGTGTAACTATTTATTATCTGTATCTATCTATCTAAATATCTATCTATGTCCCTCGATAACTGTTGTTCGGTTAGTAAAAAAAAAAATATTTACTTTGTAAAACTGGTTTTCAAATAATGTCATGTTATCGGTGTTTATTATCGTTAAAATTCCTTAAAATCTTTTGTTTACATCGTTAACTTGTTCGGTTATTATCGTTAACTTTCCTTTTGTGAACGTACCATTTGGTTATTAGTATATCTTTAAAATTATTTTTACGTTGGACATTTTAACAAAACTTTCTAAAAGAGAAATACCTTTGATTTATTTTATTTCAAAGTACCCTTGGTCTGGAGAAGGTAACATCATACAAAGGAAAAGATAATATATTGCACGAAGGCTACTGTTACAAACTTGACAGAGTGATGAAATAAAATAAGCACTGGATGGGAAATGGAACGTTCAAAATAGCTCCTCAGCTATTCTATCATAGAAATTTTAAGAATAGAACAAAATCACACCTCAACCAAATTGATCAGAATAAACTGGGTGGCATGAACCTGTAAAACACAAGAAATATGAACGAGTAAACAATGATATAATTAAAATTGTTAGTGGGTATTCTTCAAGAGAGCCATTAGATTATAATCTAATGGCTCTCTTGAAGAACGCAGATAATTATCTGCGTTCCATATTATATAATCTTTCCCCACAAAAGTAGCTATGTTCTATTTACAAATTGTTTTTATAGCAAATAAAGATTAAGATGGTTTTTTCTTCCTTTATATCCAAACGCTTGTAACAGTGAGTACTAAAGGTCTATAATGTCAATGCAAAAACATAAGGAGAGGATTGAATTTTCAAATTATGGCGCTCAAATGTCGGCGCTCAAATGTTAGTGCACGCATTTGTCTTGCGCTCAATTGTCGGTGCTCAACTGTCGGCGCTCATTTGTCTTGCGCTCAAAAGTCGGTGCACCGACACAGGCAGACTCTAAAATAAATACAATAACATCTGACTGTCATATCAACCAAATCAATGGCACAACGGTTCTAAAACACGTGAGCTCTAGCACGGCTACAACAGTTCGCTGATTCTTGGCTCTGTAGAACGAAGCAACAACACAGTGGCCTTGAAACAAAGAAATTAACACCATACGGGTTCTGGAACATAAGGAAAAGAAAGAGGCTTTTTATACAGCTACTTACAAATTAAGCTCTAACAACAGAGGACCATACAACAACAAGGATAAAAAGAAGTAAATGTCAATTGAGGTGGATATTTGGTCCAGAAAGAGAGAGAGAGAGAGAGAGAGAGAGAGAGAGAGAGAGAGAGAGAGAGTAGGTAGATAAACTTGGATTGTAGATCGTTGAACCATGTCATTGATAACAAAATAAATTAATTACCGTAACCTATTAACTAACTTGTAAATCAAGGAGTAAAAGAACAAATGAACCTTTGAAAAAAAGGAAAGAATACAACTAACCATTCTTTATCGCCTAATGTTTTGGTGGAAGAGGTTGCCTTTAACAGAAGGCACTGGAGAGGGCTCTTCAGGCAACCGACCCCTTAATGTAATGACGGTGGGAAAGAAGAAGAATTCTCGCCTAAAATAGCGAAGCCTTTAGGTATCTAAAAAAAAAAAATAGAGGACATTCTTTTCTGTCCATCTTTACAGCATATAAATCCAAGGACTGATATCCAGTGCTTCGTTCCTAACACCACTAGGTTCTGGAATACTTCATCAGTTTCCTTGATCTCCGCTTCCTTCATGGTTGGAACACACCTCGGTCTTGGTTTACTACGCCTTCCTGTTCCATTGAAATTACAATAGTTCATGAAAGGGGAGTTGTATTGTACGACAATGGAAAAATTTAAACATTATGGAACATATGAATAACTAATATTAGATGTGTGATGTATGAATCATTTTATTGATTTACTTTACTTTTACTTTTACTTTTAGGGGTTTATTTCTCGCCCTCCATCAGACATTAAGAGTCTGTTCAGGCGGGCCTTGGTGTGTAAAAATAATTTCTTTCCAGTTAATATTTTGCTCTGTATCTTTTCAGTTATCCGCTAGCATTTGCATTCAGGCTTAATAGTTTTCAGATCACTATTACAACAATTTCCAAAGAGATAAGTCTTCAGGTTTTTCTTGAAAGCTGCCACATTTTTACTATCCTTGACATCAAGTGGAAGGTCGTTAAAGAGTCTCGGTGCAGCATAACTGAACGTTCTTCCTCCTATTGCATGATTCACACTAATTTCGAATAGTCTATGTGGGTCATCAGCATGTCTAACTCTTAACAGCAGCGCTAGTAGCTTGAGGGTAAGGGACCAAGCAATCACGAAGATA
>NC_090734.1:152043992-152053992 GCF_036898095.1 Palaemon carinicauda
GCAGGAGATCAACTGAAAGGAGGATGTCATCATATTATCGTAATATCTTCATTGTTCTTTGTCACGCTGTTGTGATGTTAATCCAAGAAAAGATAAGTTTTAAAATGACGTAGATCTCTCTCTCTCTCTCTCTCTCTCTCTCTCTCTCTCTCTCTCTCTCTCTCTCTCTCTCTCTCTCTCTCTATATATATATATATATATATATATATATATATATATATATATATATATATATATATATATATACACACATACATATGTATATATCCACATATATATAAGTATGTATGTATGTATGTGTATATATATATATATATATATATATATATATATATATATATATATATATATATATATATATGTAAAACCACAATAAACTCAGTAATTTTTGGTCCACTGCAGGACAAAAGCCTCAGACATATTCTTATTCATGTCTGGGTTTTGGTTATTTTCGTCACCACGAGGCCACTGCGGAATTGATTATGGTGATACACAAACCATTTCTACAAAGAAAAGATTAAAACATAATAGTAAATCTTGACCTTAAAATACTTAAAATGTAATTAGAAAAGGAACGGGAAAATAATATATATACAATCACTATACGCAATCAACAACTCGAATCCAATAACATTGAAAAAACAGCAATAAAGGAACAATGAAGATAAATTAAAAAGAATACACGGCAAAATAAAAATGTAATTTTCGAAGGCGGCTTTAAGCGAAAAAAAAAAAAAAAAAAAAAAAAAACTGAACCCGCATTGGGATGTTACCATCAGTTGGTAAGGGAAGAATGGGGTCTAAATTGAATTAATAAACATCAGGTTTTGTGAGTGGGAGTTAAATTTCCATCCCAGAATTCCTTTCCAGATTTAGATACTACCGCTAGAGATTTATTGGGTCCTTTGACTGGCTAGACAGTACTACAATAGATCCTTTTCTCTAGTTACGGCTCATTTTCCTTTTGCCTGCACATACACCGAATAGTCTGGCCTATTCTTTACATATTCTCCTCTGTTCCCATACACCTGTCAACAATGAGATTACCAAATAATTTTTCCTGGCTCAAAGGGTTAACTACTGCAATGTAATTGTTCAATCGCTACTTTCCTTGTGGTAAGGGTAGAAGAGACTCTTTAGCTATGGTAAGCAGCTCTTCTAGGAGAAGGACACTCCTAAATCAAACCACTGTTCTCTGATCTTGGATAATGCTATAGCCTCTATACCATGGTCTTTCACTGTCTTGGGGTAGAGTTCTCTTGCTAGAGGGTACACTCAAGCACACTATTCTATCTTATTTCTCTTCCTCTTGTTTTTATAGTGTTTACAGTTTATACATGAAAAATGTATTTTAATGTTGCTGCTGTACTTAATACATCTTATTTTGATTGTTAATTACTTCTCTTGTAGTTTCCTTATTTCCTTTCTTCACAAGGCTATTTTTCCTGATGGAGCCCTCGGGCTTATAGAATCCTGCTTTTCCAACTAGGGTTGTAGCTTAGCAAATAATAATAATACTAATAATAATAATAATAATAATAATAAACATGATCTTTACCCTTTTGACGCCAACCGATACCGTAAATTTTTTATCCTTGAATGCCAAACCCCGCCACAAAAAGTTTTTTTGTAACCGGTTTTACGACGTAAATTTTTACGCTGGTAAGCTCATTTTGGTGTAATTTTTATTGCAATTGATTAAACTATATTTTTTCCAGTCATGAAAATTCATGAACTGTATATATAAATGTCGAAATATTGAGTAATGCATTGCTAAAAAAGAAATTTTGTGTAAATGTTTTCATTCAACTCTTAGATTAAAAAAAAAAAAAAAAAAAAAAAAAAAAAAAAAACAATAAAGAAAAAGAGATAGAATCTGATTCTGTTACTTAACATAATGAATTGCTTTTCTTTTGATGTTTGTTTTACGTATTATATATAAATCTTGCACGGTTAATTAAGAAATTAAAACTACAAATTAAATTCTCGTTAGTCAAAGAACAACAACGTAAAATAATAATCTAAATGAATTGGTTATGTTGGCTTTCTTTTTACACTACTAGACTTCATTCAGGTCTAATTTTGAATAATAAAAAACCAAGTGATATTTTAATATCATTATGTAAAACCCTAAAACATAAAAATACGAAAACAAACGAACTGAAATGTTGCAACATTTAAAAATGTTTAGTGTGTTATGCAAGTGGTATTTACCAAATTACAGTGTTTGTAAAAAAATATCTATTTTTAATTCTTTGCTGAATGAATAAGCTTTCTAATGATATATAATATTCCCAATTTTGTAAATATTGTAAATGCATAAATAATAACAGAAAATTAAAAATACTTTTTTTTTTTTTGAGTCGAAATAGAAGGCATATGGATGAAAATAATTTCACTGAAATAGCTATGGTGACTAATTCTTACCTTGGAGTATATATAAGTTTTGTTTCATTATAAATATATCAAGTATAAAAATTCCCACATCAATCATAAAAATTCACTAAAATATAAAAAATATGGAAAAAACGAGTCAAAGGTTACGCTAATAACAAAGTGTATAAAATGTTACTAAAAGATATTGACAAGAATAACTTGATTTTGAATACAGTAATGTATTTTTCAGTATTTAGTTGTTTTAATAAGTATTTTAGTGACAAATTTCTATAATTTGTATATATTCTAAGTGTGTAAATAACAACATAAAAGTGATAAAAAGATTTTTTTTCTTTCCTCCATCAGGCGTAATTTTGAAGGTTATTGCATTTTTCATATGGGGGAGAAACGTGGCTTGCCTTCGGGCCATGTTTCAAGCCCTCTGGCCCACCTTGATGATCTTGGCAGTAGTGGACCAATACTTACGCTCAGTCATATTTCCAGAAGCATTCACACTAGAGACAAAAGGGAATCTTGCACATAGAGCATTGAAACATCGTACCACGCCGTGCTGTGTTCAATGTATTTGTTTCCTAATGGTTCCCATGTCTCAGGCAATATGGATGATTATGAATGATCCTGCAAGAGGTAGATGCAAGATCCTCTATGTCTGCAGGAGTGGCCAGTTTGGAAGGACCAGCAGGGACTTAAATACAACAGGGTGTTGGAGGAGTAGTGTGAGAGGAACACAACGAGTAGGAGGACGATCAGCTCTTTCTCCCACATGCAGTGATGATTGCAGTGTCCAACAAGGAGGTAGAGTGAAGCGACTTATCTTCATTGTAGTAGAGACGAGATTCACCTATGACTCATTGAAATTTACAAAGTAAAGGCAAATACATTCAGAAGAGTAAGCTGGAGCATGTATGTATATATATATATATATATATATATATATATATATATATATATATATATATATATATATATATATACTGTATATATATATTGTCTAGAGGAGCGACCTCCTCTCAAACGAATAGTAATTCACCAGATGTTCGGAAAGGTCCATATCCCCCTTATAGCTTATGTACCTACTTGCCTCTCAATGATAATTTCTTCATAAACAAGCCTGAACCTCTGCTTTTGTATGAACTTAACGGGGCTGGCATTCTATGCGTTAGTAATCACTCTGACAAACCTGATATCCTGCCAGCATGAGGCAAAGATATTGTCTTTCCTCCTGAACGAATCTGCACGACGCAAGGACCAATGTTTTTAGCTATGGCATCAGGTTGTTTGGTGCATCTCTCACACATAGGAGAGCGACACTACAAGGCGCATCATTTCATAAAGCTTCTATAAAGAGAAACTTTAAAAGACCAATATAGTAAATTGAAGGAATATTCAACTTCATACTTAATTTATCTTCACTAAGTGTTATTATCTACACTGTGAGAAATTTGGCGGGAAAAAAAAAAAAAAAAAAAAAAAAAAAAAAAAAAAAAAAAAAAAAAAAACAACGGAAAAAATCCTGGAATAAATGTTGCCAAGCATTTGCCGTTTTAAAAACAGATATATTGACGTTCAGGAGTGATATTTCGGCCACCAACCCGTAAAAGATAAAAATAAAGTAACGTAAAATTACAGCCGCCTGTATTTTACGGAAATACGACTGAGAATAGAATATCTTACGGAGAATTTCCAATCAAAATTACTTTTTTTAACAGTGTAACATTTGTCTTTGCTAGTATTCCTTTAAGATGGTTTTGGCTCTTAGCAAGTCTTTATTAGGTACGATTGTTAAATCCTAAGATATTCAATAGCTTACATAATATAACATTCTTGACGGCCACCCATACAGGTACTAACAAGACACAACACCCAGTAACTCATAGTTTAGATTCAAGCATTAAAAATCTAGAACTTGCAGCAAACGGCTAACAAAAAGGAAATACAGAAAAAAAAGAGTAAAGCAAAACGTAAATATTAATGTTAATTAATCAAGTGTGCGAGTTTAGTGACCAATTCTGATTTGACTGAAGACCTCTCATGATGCTTTTGACCCTTGATTCAGTATATAAACTCATCACACATAGGGGGTATAGATGAAAATGTATAGCTTTATCATTAAAGATATTAAAACTGCCGTCTTCCAATACTCTTCAACCTCATTTAATCATACGACAGATAAAAAAGACACAAGAGCCACTCACCAAATATGGGGCCATAACAAAGACGGATTAATTAGCTAGCTTAACTTATAACAATATACTCAAATCGTACAAAGAAAAAGAGTAAATTCAGTTATCCTTTTTGTATTAGGGAGTACATAGCTGCAGTTTTCCATTAAAGCCTGTACCGTCTAAAAGGACTACAAACTAAGAGAGGGTTTAGACGGTATGTACAATTGGCTTCATTCATTCTGGTACACTTCATGGGAAGCTAGGCAGACGTCAGTGTGACGGAATTAATGAAGGCAACTGTACCACTCTTTCGGAGGTTAAGTATAGGAGTGCCATTACTCTGACATAAGTCCTTTCAAATTTAAAGAGAGGTCAATGATGAGTTGGGATGAGAAAGCGGAAATGATGTAGCTGACAAAATTTCCTTTGCACTGGAAAATATCTGTACTTGATCAAAACAATTGTCTAATTAAATCCAATGTCAAAACATGAAATGCATAAATTTTTTGGTTGATAAGTGTCAAAACACTGTATTGCTATACTTGCTAATTTCAATGACTTAAGCGTTAGTAGTTTTTAAAAATTTCAATGATTTATAAAAATAAACCATATTCTTTCATCGAAATCTTTATTATGAATATTAACCTTTTCTTTTAAGCGTATCTTACATGGATGGCACACTACAATGTCCTATGTATGTCTTTCGGCTTAATTTAATTTTAAAACGGGAGTCTACACATGAATAATATAGATTATTTTGGAAAACTCAGATAATAGAAATCAATATAAAAATTCCATCTCCAATAACATGAAAGTCAGTCACTCCATTCCTGATTAAACGCAAACACAAACGACCCAGAAGAGATCCATAAAAAAATTAACTATAAAAAAATCCTCTTCAAATGATTGACAGCCAGAAGTGGAGCGGTATTAGCCCGATCACGACCTACTCCCAAAAAGCAAATCTTCTCGAATAATTTAGCGCAAAAAACCAGATTTCAATTTACGTTTGTTTTTCAAGGGATTCCTAATCATGTATTCATCTAGTGTTGAGAGAGAGAGAGAGAGAGAGAGAGAGAGAGAGAGAGAGAGAGAGAGAGAGAGAGAGAGAGAGAGAGTTCACCTGCCACATCTATAATGGTTCTACGAATTTAGCACATTTTGGGGGAAAGCGTCATGAGAAAATTGGCTGATAGAATTATGGGGTGGCCTGCTAGAAGGGATAAATTTTTGGGAAAAAATTAATGAGAATCAATCACTTCCCAAAATGAACTCAATCACAAACGATGGCAATTTGGCAGTTTTTTAATTAATTCTAGTTGGTTACATATTCCTAGCAGTCAAAACTTTTTATTGATTAACCAGTATTTCACAACAAAGGTCCCAGTTGCAGTATAGATATTTATGTGTATCATTTAATATTTATACGGGAATTAGTGGGCCATTTTCATAGCTATTAATGCTTCACAAGTAAAAGAGGTATCAGAGATTTCAAATCTCCGCCAATGACGATTATTAACACTTTACTCAAATCTACGGTCCAAGTTTTCCCTCTTTCAGTAATGCCTACAGTGGACCGCATAGATTGTATATACTTCCTCTCTCCGAGTGCTTGGCAAATTTCTATTTTACAGTGTGTGTGCTAACACGACATATCAATGAATGCTAAAACAGAATTTAGATGCAATTTGGCAGACGTATTAATTAACAATATGTAAACAAATGACTAAATTTTGGAAGAAATAAAAAAAAATAATTAAAATAGACATTGACTATACGATGACAAAAGTGGCCAAAATCCATGACGGACTAAATATGGAGGCACGAACTCACGAACCTGGAAAGAAAATACCTTGGATGACCCATTAACTCTAATTTATCATCTGTATATTTGAAACACCTTGTCAGTCCATAAGATATTATTATCATTACTTGCTAAGCTACAACCCTAGTTGGAAAAGCAGGATGCTATAAGCCCAGGGATTCCAACGGGGAAAATAGCCCAGCGAGGAAAGGAAACAAGGAAAAATAAAATATCATAAGAACAGTAACAACATAAAAATAAACATTTCCTGTATAAACTATAAAAACTTTAACAAAACAGGAGTGAGAGAAATAAGATAGAAGAGTGTCCCCGAGTGTACTTTCAAGCAAGAGAACTCTAACCCAAGATAGTAGAAGGCCATGGTACAGATGCTATGGCACTACCCAGGACTATAGAACAATGGTTTGATTTTGGAGTGTCCTTCTAGCTGAGCTGCTTACCAAAGTTAAAGAGTCTCTTCTACACTTACCAAGAGGAAAGTAGCCACTGAACAATTACAGTGCAGTAGTTAACCCCTTGGGTAAAGAAGAAGTATTTGGTAATCTCAGTGTTGCCAGAACTTAAGGATGGATTCCAATGAAATTTTGCACGTTGTTAGGTTATGAAGCCATTTCATTTAGGAACGGAGAGGATTTTGGATATCACTGTTTAAAGTTAACAAGATCAAGTTATCACACAATGTAAACTAGTTGAACATTTCGCAAATCTGGTAATGAACATACATACATGCGAAACATATTGACTAAAGCATATTTACATCTACTGCAGTATACATACTACTCGTAAAATATAAAATCCACTTGTATCTGGACCCTAAAGCATACGGATGAATGATATATTTTAGGCAGTCAGACGAGCCCTGAACGAACATAAATAATTCTGCTCTTTACTGCTCGGCATGATGAATAGCATATTGCTGACTGCAATAACTATATGCAGGGTTTTCCGAATAATCTGGAAAAATTAATCACTGTTTATTCAGTCTCTCTGTCACACACAAACTTCATCTATCTATCTATCTATTTATATACACACACACACACACACACACATATATATATATATATATATATATATATATATATTGGAGGTGCCAATATAAACACCAACACAATGATCCTTAGCGCATTCATATGGTAGTATCTGATTCGTGGATGAACATCATGTGCAAACCATTTCCACAATACTGTCATCCTATCCCTTACAAGAGGGTTCACCAGCATCGCGTCCGATTCCTTGAATGTTATATAAGCAGCCTTTTCTGGGTCATCCACTCAAGCACCTTCGTAGCACTTCGCCTAGATGAAAGATTTATTTTAATGTTGTTACTGTTCGTAAAATTCTCTTGTAGTTTATGTATTTCCTTCTCTCACTGGGCTATTTTGCCTGTTGGAGCCCTTGGGCTTATAGAATACTGCTTTTCCAACTAGGGTTGTAGCTTAGCAAATAATAATACTAATAATAACAACAGCAACAATAATAATAATCATAATAATAATAACAACATGGTCTTTACTATCTTTCAATTCTTCTCATCCCATCAGCTCTAATCTTAATTTCTTTACCTTATAATTAACTTCCACAGTTGACTTCCGAAAAGGAGAGTTGGTTTAGTAACCCCTTCACATATCCACATCTTTGTTTTAACGAACTACCCAAAATTTCTTCCTAGTCTTTTTGTTTACGTTCATGACAAACACCTGATCACTTTACCACCTTTCTTCTCTATTCCTACATTATTCTTTCAGTTCTGTTATATATTATATACATGTACAGTATATATACATACACACCCATATAGAATGTATATATGATATATACACATAAATACAGACACACATATATATGTGCACATAAAAAGGGTTCTTTATAAGTTTGCCGATATTCTACCTTTGTTTATTTTCCTAAGGAGATGAGAGAAAACTTCTTGAAAACAAACCACCTTTTCTTCCTCACTTTTGCGGCATGATCACAGAAGGGAGTGCATTATTTGTTATAACATCCGTATTCTTTTTTTTTTTCCTTTTACAAAATATACTTTCATCTCATTTACTCAAATAAACCTAGACAAAATGTCTATCAAGTTATAACTATTATTATTAGCTTCAGTTACAGAGTTGGTAAACAAATTCAAACAGAATGGAAATTTGATTATTTCATATCGAATGTCATTAACATAAAAAGTAACGAACCTTAAACAACGATAGTTTCGTTACGAAAGGTTACACTGGCGATAACTCCCAGGTTAAAAACATCAGTTTAATTCTCCGATAAAAGGTTAAATGTTATGATTTCACTGACTGAGACTAAATCAACAGTCTGTAATTAGAACAAAGGTTAAATCAGTCATCACTTCTAGGCCATAGTTTACTGATTCTCCAGACAGGTCAATTCAGTTGTTGTGGCCTATTGGATTCGTCCCTGGGTAGTGTTCTGCCGGACTGGAGTTCGAGACCCACTCAAGCTCTATAATTTCTTGTAGTGTGTGCCACCTAACCATCCTTGAGCTAAGGATGGTGGGTGCGGGGGTTAATGAGCCTATAGGTCTACTTGCTGAGTCATCAGCAGCCATTGTCTGGCCCTCCCTGGTCATAGCTTGGGTGGAGCGGGGCTTGGGAGCTGACCATATGTATATATGGTAATTCTCTAAGGAACTGCCACTGTCCCTTCCTCTGCCACTCATGAGCGCCTTTGAACTCGTCGGGATAAGGTTGACTGAAATAACTCTCACAGTTTTGATTTAGTCATAATTTTACAATTAAGGTGAAAATGGTTACTGAAAAAGTTGTTACAATTTTTTTTTTCTGAAAAAAAGTAACCAGTAACCCCCCTCCAGACAAGAAATATATATGAGGAAGACGATTTTCAGCATAAATGCTAAATCAATCAACACTTTCTAAGCGTGGATTAAAAAAAAATCACTGACCACCTATCTGAAGCAATGGTTCAACCATCACACATGCCGGCATTCGGTCACATGTGATCAACACTTGTGGCCAAATGTAGAACTAGCGATGACAGTTCGGGCTAAGGTAAACTCAGCTTTAATTTCTCGGACGCAAGAATGATAATTCCTTACTTAGACGTTAAACTATGGATCACCTCTCGGACAGGTATTAAAATGCGAGTATTCCTTGACGAGGGGCCTTTGCGGGCATGATCTCATTTCTAAAGCTGCTGACGTATACGAAAATTATTTGAATTTACCTCTAGGAAAAGATGTTTTCCTGTTATCCAGTTTTCCCAAATGACACATCGTTATTAAGAATTCTAATTATTGCGATACCTAACGCTCTCTAATATGTGTTTTCATGATGACCAGGCTGACATGAGTCTTTTCATAGTTTATATATGACATATCTGTTTTTAACGTTGTTACTTTTTTTAGAATGATTTATTGTTAATTTATTCTCATCATTTATTCATTTCCATATTTCCTTTCCTCACTGAGCTATTTTTCCCTGTTGAAGCCCTTGGGCTTATAGCATCTTGGTTTTCCGACTAGGGTTATATAGCTTGGCTAGTAATAATAATAATAATAATAATAATAATAATAATAATAATAACAATAATAATAACAATAATAGAAATCATGAAAGCTGACACGCGATGA
>NC_090734.1:152063992-152068992 GCF_036898095.1 Palaemon carinicauda
AAACCTGGTGTGACGTGTTCTAAACGAGGACATTATGGTGCAGATAATACAGGAGATACGATAGACACACGCAAAGGGTTCTCGTTTTTGCCATCGTTATCAACTCGACAATGCCCCGACAGGAATAGAGAATGGCTGTAAAGTAAGACAAATTCGTTGGAAAAATATCGCTATATATATATGCACACACACACACACACACACACATATATATATATATATATATATGTATGTATAAATATATATATATATATATATATATATATATATATATATATATATATGAAATTAACTGGTTTGCAAAGGTAATAACTTTACAAAGATGTTAGTCATTAACATGATATTCATCCTCTCTCTCTCTCTCTCTCTCTCTCTCTCTCTCTCTCTCTCTCTCTCTCTCTCTCTCTCCCAACATACCTATGAAAGTGCTATCTCTTTTTCTTTTATTAAGGAATATATATTTGCAACTCTTAAAATACATTAAATGAATTAATTTTGTAATTGACATATATTCACAAATGCAACTTTCAATATACATCTAAATATGTTTTTACACTCAAAACATACCGACTGCTCAATGCATTTTGAACGAAAGTTTTAAATCCTATTCTATCAACATTAAAAATATTTACCAATCCGAGTGCTACCTAAATATTAATTGAGAGCTTTCTAAGTAGTAATTTTGAATCTCTCTTGCTTATCGATTTGAGTCAATATTACTCACACATCTGTATGAACGTCTTAGTCAAGGATCAAGCGTTGTAAGTAAGGAATCACAAAGGTCACGTAATGGAAAGTTGATGTGTTTTGCCAATAAAGATCACATATCAGGGAAAGCCTTTTACTAACTCTTGTGGGTAAGTGGGCGTGGTCACGATGATTTCAGATTTGAATATCTTTAAGACGAGAGCATGTTTCATTGGATGAGTTTGGAACTCATTGCTATACATGACTTCATAACTTACTAAATACAATATACATATAAGTAGACACACAAACACATATTACATAATATATACAGTATATATGTATGTATGTATATATAACATACATACATACATACATATATATATATATATATATATATATATATATATATATATATATATATATATATATATATATATATATATGTGTGTGTGTGAGCGCGCGCGCGCGACCAGTCAAAATGACGGCTAATTATTTAGATAGATATGCACACACTCCTCTCACCAGGGTATAACCACTCTCTCTCTCTCTCTCTCTCTCTCTCTCTCTCTCTCTCTCTCTCTCTCTCTCTCTCTCTCTCTCTCTCTCCGAGAGACGGGGAAAGCTGGGCGTGAACAAACACACACACAGACATACACATTTCTCTCTCTCTCTCTCTCTCCTCTCTCTCTCTCTCTCTCTCTCCTCTCTCTCTCTTTATATATATATATATATATATATATATATATATATATATATATATATATATATATATATATATATATATATATATATATATATATACAGTTTCTCATTACAATATATCATATTATAAAACACAGAAAATAAACATTTATCAACAATACACCGAGACCTGTTTCAGAAAATTCCGACTTAAGGAAAAGAAAAACGCTGGGCTGTAGCTTCCGGATGTAGTAGAACGTGACGTCATAATGATCCCACGCTAAATGTGCCGTCACACCTTTCCGTTAGTCACTCTCGCTTGGTTGGCCAAGTCATAAATGGCTGTTGGCTGTTATGCAACTCAGCATTTTCGCACGTGACTCATGTCCTAATGACCTCGGATTTCAGCGTAACTTTCCTGAGCTGAAGTAAAGATCATGTCTTATTAGAATGTGGTGATGTCCTTGCTTATTAAAGTTAAGGTAATGATACCAATATTATATTTTTGTAAATGTACTATGATGTATTTATGTTACAAACTGTAAGATTGCAAATGTGTATTTCATAATAAAAGATAAAAAATAGGAAGGAGAGAGAGAGAGAGAGAGAGAGAGAGAGAGAGAGAGAGAGAGAGAGAGAGAGAGAGAGAGAGAGAGAGTCACTGCTAGGATGTCAACTAATACAGTATGGAGGTTTTTTATCATAGTCGGAGATCTGTAAAAGATTTATTCATAGTATTAGTGCAAGATATTTGAACGGCTAGTGAAAATCAACTTCTTCATCTATAACGGAAATGAGACGTCTTAAATTCAGCAATCCTGGGGTTTAGCCAAGGGGTCATTTCTCAATATCCCCCATAAGAAATGGTGAAGCCTATGATTTTGCCCTTTTAATAATGAGAAGGAAAGGCAAGACTAGTCTTATATGAGAGAACTTGAATGTCTGAACAATTATTGTTCAATAAACCATTCCATGTAAAGCCTAAATTGACCTTTAAACACGCAGAGTCTCTCCCTCGTTGTCATTGGCAAGGGCTATAGAATTCTATAGACCTTGGTCATTAGTATCGATATTACTAACAACGTGAGCCTGTGCAAATCAAATGAAGCTTTAAAGGGGATAGGATAGTCTACGGAATAACAGTTGTTCAAAAAGTCAAGTTCTCTCATAAAAGACTTGTCTTGCCTTTCTATCCCAATTTCTAGAAATGGACAAAATCTTAGGCTTTACCATTTCTTAAGGGGGCTATTGAGAAATTACCCTCTTGGCCGTACCCCTGAATTGCACGACTTTAGACGTCAAATTTCCGTTATGGATGAAGAAGTTGTATATATTGTACTCAATATTATAAATAAACCCTTTACAGCTCTCCTACTATCATCTGTCTGTACTTGAATCCTTAGGCATTGGAGAGAGAGAGAGAGAGAGAGAGAGAGAGAGAGAGAGAGAGAGAGAGGAGAGGAGAGAGAGAGACTGTTGAACAAACTGGAAAATGAAAACTCAGGTCAATTAGGTTTTAAGTGGAGGAGTAAAGTGAGCCGTCATAACAACTAACTCTCGAGATCCCAATAGGCTCAAGTCCCAAACTCTCCATTTTGGCATTCTCTCTCAAGAGTTTTCGATTAAGTCGCACTTCAAGAAAGGCAGGCAATACAGTGGTTCCTTCCGCCGGCACTCCAAAACGACTTGCTCAAGAACGATAAGATACTTGCCACTTAACGCCCAAGAATGAAGTGGCTTTAGATTCTACTTCTGAAAGTGGCTTCAGGTGAGTGATTTATTTCAGATCAGGAAATTGAAAGAAAGAAAGAAAGGCAGATATTACGATTGTGGTTTACGGGATCTTTGATTCCCTACTTTACGTTTACACATACCTACACATACTGGTTCGATTCCTGGATTTTAGGCCATTGTGGTCCAGCACTAGGGGGGGGGGGGGGGAGTCATTCAGCGCAGTGGTGAAACTAGGACAAAATCCCACAGTTGCGCTAGGTGTAAACTGAGTGATTGATTGATATGAGGTTTTCTAGCATCCTGACATCTACTGTAAGGTCATTGAAGCCGTAAAAAGATACAATTTGGAAAGGTAAATAGATTGAGTGAATCAGAATTTCAGGTCATGTTGAAGGTTACAAAGTGAATCTAAGTAGAAGGTTATGAAGTGATTTTATCTAGAACTTTATACATTGAGTCTAGCAAGTAGCTTATAAAATGAAGTGAGTCTGCTTGGAGGTTATAAAGAGAGTCTAGCTAAAAGTTATAAAGTGGGTCGAGCTAAAATGTAATGAATTGAGTCTAACTATTAATTCATAAAGTAAGTCTACTTAAGTGGTTTATAAATTGAGTCTGGATAGGAGGTTATAAAGTGAGTCTAGCTAAAAGGTTACGAAGTGAGTCTAGCTAGAAGCACATAAAGTGAGTCTGATTAGGTTATGAAGTGAGTTTAACTAGAATCTCATGAAGTGAATCTAACTAGAGTACCTATATCAAACAAAAGTAGCGCCAACCTCAAAACAGGGCGCATTTTTGTCACCAGTACTGGTTCAGGCCGATCTCTCTCTCTCTCTCTCTCTCTCATACTGACGAAAGAATATAAGATTAATAAGAGTAAATGCAATGAGTGAGAAGCAGGGTTTTGTATTCCAAATTTATATGTAAATCATTATACGATGCTCTCTCTCTCTCTCTCTCTCTCTCTCTCTCTCTCTCTCTCTCTCTCTCTCTCAATACTTAATAAAGTGTAATAATTCAAAATAAGACTATATTTGAGTAGGAGATATTTAACATATCTACAAATTAAAGCTTATAAGATTGTTATTTTAGGATGATTAATCGAGACAGAAGAGCAGTTAGCCTTCAAGTTGAAGAACCGAAGAGAAAATTAAATTGAGAGATAAGAGAAACTTTGCTGGTGGAAAATGATTTAGCATTTGATAGAATTGTCAAATGTTTCACATATTTTCTTTACTGTGTGCATAATACGTTATGTATGGTTATTCTTATATGATTTTGCGTTTATTGAATATGAATTTATGTTTTTCCTCGTGGTTTCTGCATCTGCATACTCCGTTTATTGCTATTATCCTTCATGTGATTATAACCTAGCTTCTTGACTGTATAATTCTTCCCATCCCATATGCTACTGAAAGCAGAATTAGGCTTACTATAATAGTAAGAGGACATGGCTCTATCTTAATTGTTTCTTTGTCAATCGTCTCAAGTATCTTAACCCACCAGGGGTTGAGTACAACATTTCTTTACTGGAGTATTGGTTTCCAATAATAATTCTTGACTTCGCACTACCACTTTGAAAAGGACCAGTCTGAAAATAAACGGGTTATTGAGAAACAACTTAAGGTGGAATGCAATTCCAACCATTTTTTCTCATCGTAGTTTCCTTAAACATAGAAAATCTCTAGTTCAAATAGGCCTCCCTTATAGACCTAGCGAGGATATGTCACGTTTGATCAAGAATATTGCGAAATTTAATAAAGCAATAGCATCTTGAGTACTAGAAAGTTTTGCAGCTGATGTACATAGTGGCAGAATTGTGTAGTAGTGCTGGTACTCTGGTATTCACTGCAAATATATGTTTTGTTATATGATATATATATATATATATATATATA
>NC_090734.1:152071492-152088992 GCF_036898095.1 Palaemon carinicauda
CAACGTGGTAATCCTTATCCCACCTTGGGTGACACCAGGACCCACAGTGGATCCTGGGTGACCTGTGTGACACTATTCGTGTAATCTCTCTCTCTCTCTCTCTCTCTCTCTCTCGAATAGGCCTATTATAACTCGAATAGGCCTATTATAATCCTCTGAGCGCCCTTCCAGAATCGTGTCTTTCAATTATTCCTGAAGGTTCGATCAGTTTTACAGAATCACTGACCTGATGACAGGAAACCTCTCTAGAAAAACAGGCGGACAATAATAAAATTCCCGAGAAAAATAGATATTTGACAAAGGCAATCGCTCTCAAATGTTCAGTGCAAAGCACTTGACTCCTCCTACCATAAATTGCTAATAATATCGAGTAGGAAAAATATATATAAAAGTTTTCAGCCGATTGCAAAGCAAAGGGAAAAGTTCAATTTCCATTTTTACTTTCCAGGGATGGCAAATGACCTTCACAAATTGGAAAGACAAAAAAGGCTAACTCCAAACATTTCAGTTACCTTTACAACGGGCCAATAAGGCTGTTCAAATATTGACAGGATTAAATGACATGGAATTAGTTCTACAGCTTTTTTATTAAATGTTAACCTTTAGAATGTCAATTTTTTTTTACCTTCGGTCTTCAAGATTCCTGTGTATGTCCATCTGTCACGGAGACTTATTGGACAATTTTTCTCTTTTGATCAAACTTTTTTCTGTTGGTCTTCGATATAACTCTATACTTCTCTCATTCTCATAGTCACAATAATCACTTATTATAAAATCCATACGAACTTTCTTTTCACTATACTTTCATATTCTCTCTCTCTCTCTCTCTCTCTCTCTCTCTCTCTCTCTCTCTCTCTCTCTCTCTCTCTCTCTCTCTATTGACAGAATTATCTACAACTAACAGGAATCATAAATAATACTTCTTTTGTACAATTTTAAACGTTTATTATGCTCATGAAAAATACAGTACACGAATAAACATATATGCAAGCAAGCAAGATTCAACAGGATAAATAGCCCAGTGAGGAAAGGAAATAAGGAAAAATAAAATATTTTAAGAACAGTAACAACATTAAAATAAATATCTCCTTTATAAACTATAAAAATTTAACAACACAAGAGGAAGAAAAATAAGATAAAATAGTGTGCCCGAGTGTACCCTCAAGCAAGAGAACTCTAACCCAAGACTGTGGAAGACCATGGTACAGAAGATAAGACCCTACCAAAGACTAGAGAACACTGGTTTGATTTGGGAGAGTCCTTCTCCTAGAAGAGCTGCTTACCATAGCTAAAGAGTCTCTTCTACCCTTACCAAGAGAGAAGTGGCCACTGAATAATGTAGTGCAGTAACCCCTTGGATGAAGAAGAATTGTTTGGTAATCTCAGTGTTGTCAGATAGCATGAGGACAGAGGAGAATGTGTAAAGAATAGGCCAGACTATACGGTGTGTGAATATGTAGGCAAAGGGAAAATGAACCGTAACCAGTGAGAAGAATCCGATGTAGTACTGTCTGGCCAGTCAAAGGACTCCATAACTCTCTAGCAGTAGTATCTCAACGGATGGCTGATGCAAATCATCACATTTCTATGGTTGGCTGTAAGGTTAAAGGTTTAAAGGCCCCTCATGAATGGCAGAGGCAAGGGACAGAGACATTGCCCTATCAAGCAGGACAATGCCCTAGAGACTGACCATATATACATATGATCAGCGCCCAAGCCCCCTTTCCACCCAAGCTAGGACCAAGGAGGGCCAGGCAATGGCTGCTAATGACTCAGCAGATAGACCTATAGGCTCCCCCAAACCCCCCATCCTTAGCTCACAAGGATGGTGAGGTTACAGCGACCAAAGGAACTCCAGAGTTTGAACGGGACTTGAACCCCAGTCTGGCAATCACCAGGCAAGGACGCTACCACCTGGCCACTACTACCCCATATATTAAGTTTAATTCAATTTTATTAACTATGGTTAATCCTCGTCTTTAATCCGGACTTGTGAGGTCAGCCTGAGAGATCAAGTCTCCATTTAAGCTCAGGCTAACCACCCGAAGAGGGGCAACTATCTTAGTCCAATTCCACGCTACCGAATCGGCCATAGGATGTAAAAAAAAAAAAAAAAAAAAAAAAAAAAAAAAAAAAAAAAAAAAAAAAAAAAAAAAAAAAAGTATTGATAAATTATAAGGTTTAGAACACGCAGAGAAAGTTTAGTATAATGAAGAAAAAAAAAAGATGCGGCCTGTTATCAATTTGCATGACGTCATAAAATAGCGGCGTAGAATATAGTGATCTTAAAATAAGTAAAACAATAAGTCAAAATATCAATTAGACTACTATCTATTGCAATAATTTCTGAATAATTGTTTGTAAATAGAATATTTTTCTTTTTGTTTTTAATATTTTTCAGTGAAGTAAAAAAAAAAAAAGAAAGAAAGAACATAAAAAACCAGACATGTTAAAAGTAAGCACTTATGCTCAAACGTCATTGACTTTACTATCATCTCGTTACTGATTAATTTTCATTTTTATTCTATCCAACTTTTAATTTTAGGCGATCAAATAGCCAGAGGTTGAAATATTAAAAGCATATATTGATATTTCACAAAAAGTATCATTACGTGTTTTATACTTTGTGATTCGGGGATGAACGCAACAAAGAATATGACTTAATACTATCAAATATATATATATATACATATATATATATATATATATATATATATATATATATATATGAGAGAGAGAGAGAGAGAGAGAGAGAGAGAGAGAGAGAGAGAGAGAGAGAGAGAGAGAGAGAGAGAGCTTTCGGTAAACAAAATAAGATTATGAAAAATAAAATGCCACTTTATAAAAAAGTATTTAATCAGATGGTCCTACTAGTATTAACTTATGTATCAAAAAATTTGGAGCCTTACTAAAGCCTTAGAACATAAGCAAGTTACAACTCTAAGAGCTATGGAAAGAATAAAGACGGGAAAAACACTAAGTCTGATAAAGAGCAACATGGATACGAGAGCAAACAAAAGTAAACGATATTCAGACATGTAAGAAAAAAAGGATATATGAAGGACAAAAAGTGAGAATGACAGATAATAGATGTACATTAAGAATAACAGAATGGGACCCTAGAGATTATAAACGATGCATGGTAGGAAGAGAAGACTATGGATTAACGAACTAAGAAAGTTTGCGGGTGCTGACTGGCAAGTGGTAGGATATGTCTGAGGCCTTTGTTCTGCAGTGGAGTAGTAAACGGCTGATGATGATGATGATGTTTACCTTGGATTGAACTCTAAACACTTAGAAAGGAACGGTAAGGGAGCTATACATCAAGCTTACAGATGCATTTTATTTACAGAGACAACTTGTTTGTAAAGTTCTATCCGGGAATACGTATAATGTCACTTCGAAGAAATCTCTATTTCCTATTTATGAAAGGTCGGCAACATTTCAGTGTCATGCGACTCTAAAACTCGCTGAAGAAGAAGAAGAAAAAAAAAGGAGAAAAAAAAAAAAATCCATTCTCCCTTGCCGCCCGAGGCTTTGACCAATCTTCATAAGTACGATAAACTTTTTTTTTCTATAAGATTTCTAGATTAACGTTTGAACATAGACCTGGAAAGTCGACCTTTTTTTACTACTTGTCATATATTTTACATGATTTTCATTTCATCCACTTTTATAGTCTTCGTTTTACTGTTTTTTTTTCTTCCTTTCGAAATACGTATGCCATTTCATCCTTTCTCTTTCAATGTGATTGTATTCTCTAATTCTATCGTAAACCATCTATCACTTTCACTCTAAATCTTCATTATATTCGTTTTTTAAATTTCCTTAAACAATACTAAGCAATTTCTTTAAGTTCCTCTCAGACATCATTTCCATCTTTTCCATTCTACTTTCACACTTCCATTCACTATTTTCTATCGGCGTCAACGACCTTAGATGTCAGGATGTCAGATGATTCATAATCAATCAGTCACTCTTTTCTAACCTTTTACTTTCCCCATCTTGGATGATAGACTTAGCGGCATGATGGGAAACGTGGAAACCTCGCTATTAAGAGAAAGTTTAACCTTTTGTAGCTGGACTATATCAATAATTACAGAAAAGATAAAAACCTATCTCTTTCAATATGAACATTTTGATAAGATTATGTTTGAAGAACATATGCATTATTGGGCGACTCTTTGATTAATGATATTATTTTCCACTTATTCTAACAAAAAATTGCATACTCTCAACACTTAATTTCTTCACTTTTCAATGGGATTTAACTCGCGTTTGGCATTCAACCTCACCTAGTTATTTTGCCATGAATGAAATTTTGGAAAACTACAAGACAAGTACTTGGCCTTGGGTATTGTAAGGTAGACCTCAGATTCGTAGCTATGTACCTTATTTCTTCTGTTCTAGAAGCATTATTAACACAGACAGTTTTTGGTTAGTTTATGGAGCTATTCAAGAATAAAACGCGTTTTTTATCATTTATATTCACGAATATTCCATGTGAAGGTCATACGACAGTCAGGAGAAAACCCGGCGTCAATGACCTTAGATGTCGGGATGCCAGGAAACTCAAAATCGATTAATTGATAAATCAATGAAACAAGAGTAAAGGGCTTTCCTATATCCGTCGAGACTCTGGTTCTATGTAACCGAGAAGTACAGTGGAGAAACCCATCCAATACTTTAAAGCTATAAAGTATAAACCATTCGTCAAGAGTATAAACTATTTGAGGGAAGTTGCCAAAGAGAAAGGGAAAAACGCAAATAAGAAAAGACGATACGTCTCTTTTGACAGCTCAGTATCACATCTCTCAAATATTTACATCGCAGGTAAAACCATACGATGGAAATTAAAGAGAATGACTCTCTCTCTCTCTCTCTCTCTCTCTCTCTCTCTCTCTCTCTCTCTCTTTATGAATAATGATACATTATCATAATGAAACATAGAAACTTACTTGAAAGGGCAAACATACACTAAATACTGTACTGTCTTTTAAAAGCTTTACCTATGAATTAAGTCGTTTCAATTTATAGATAGCTTGGCAATTTAGCATTGCATGTGCACGTAAGGATATAGAAGCTCCTGGTCTTATTCGATTATTGAAAGGCTGATCTATTTAAAGAAGAGAGGAAGTTGATAGTGGCTGAAAAGCAAGACAGTGATTACGAAAGCAAGTGAGATGCCGGATATATAGGTCTGAACGTGATTTAGATTTCTGTGGTAGAAAGCGGTTCTCCTTCCAGTAAAACATGACCTATGTTGCCATAACCAGAATCCCCTTCACAAAGGCAAACTTCTTTTGTATCTTTGATAGCTGTATTAATATTATTCTAATTATTGGTACGAAACCCATCTATTTAAAGGTCGCTCATGAATGGCAGATGCAAGGGACAGTGACATTGCCCTAGCAAGCAGAACAATACCATAGAGACTGACCATATGATATATGATCAGCACCCAAGCCCCCTCTCCATCCAAGTTAGGACCAGGAGGGGCCAAGCAATGGCTGCTGAAGACTCAGCTATAGGTTCCCCAAACTCCGCCCCCCCCCCCAACCTCAGCTCACAAGGATGGTAAGGTTGCAGACACTAAAGGCACTAATGAGTCTGAGTGGTACTCGAACTCTTGTCTGGCAAACACAAAGCAGAGACGTTACCAATCAGGCCATAACATACCTAAAGAGGTTGGGTAACACGATGAAAGAAATGAGGTGAAGACGGAGGTAGCGTAAAAAGCTAATAAGTGGGTGACAAAGGGACGCTGTAAAAACCATATTGGAATGTCTACAGTTCATCACATAAGGAACAATGTCAACAATATACACGATTTTAGCATTATGCTTACTCTACAGATAAAGTCATTAATATCAAAATACTCAATCCAATGAATCACTTGCCTCCTTGTGACCCACTGTTACTAGCACCAGACACTACGGTGTGTTGCAAATTTCACGTACAAACCGCTTTAATCCAGATTTGTAACCGACATGATAGCATGTTTAAATTATCGACCCCTAAGAAGGGCCATTGTCCAACCCTTGACCTTTTTCATTGGGGGGGTAGGGGCTCGAACTAGTGTCCTCCGGCATCAGCGTTCCCCACTCTATCAGCACGACCATGGGAGGCCTAATCAGATCCGATTTTATATACACAATCAATGCTATTGAAATATTACAAGACCGTTAACATTTGGTAATAAGGTGGATATCCCTTGCGATTTATAATCAATTCACCAATTTTAAAATCTAGTGGCTTATATAAGACATAACATGCAGGAATAGTATAAAATTTCAATAAGGTACTGACCAATTTCCGAGTTCATGGCATTTCTGCCGAACGGTATTCAGCTTTAAATGATAAGCTATCTCTTGCAGAGACAATGAATAATAATAAATTCGTCCATGGAAATTTTGAAATAATGTCAAAACAAAATATTTCTCATGTATGATGCTATACAAGTTAGTTATGAAACCAGTAGATTAGTTCAAAATTACGAAGATTACTACACTCTATATGAAAAAACCGAAAAATCTCATAAAAACAAAACAGTAGTGAAAAAGAAAGAACTATATTGTAGGCAAACTTCGAAAAATACACAACAGGAACTAGGAAGATAAAAAAAAGAGGGAGGATATAATAACTTCGTGAAAAAAGATATAATCCCTCCTCAAAACACTTGAATATGTAGTGTTTAGTATTTACTTTCAAGTAAATATTTGCTGAAAGGCAAGAATTGAAGTGCCAAAGGCATCTCTCTCTCTCTCTCTCTCTCTCTCTCTCTCTCTCTCTCTCTCTCTCTCTAGCTAATATTCTTATAAGCTTTTTTCTTAAGTGTTCCCAAGAACACTAAAAGAAGATTGGCCAAGCAGGGGGATATGAAGTTCGGCTGCTATTTCTGTTTCCATGAAGACTGATGAAGGAACGCTTCAAGCTTTTTGCTATTCTTCAACTGGAGATGAACGAATCATCTCAACTACTTAGAGTTCTTCCTACCCCACCCCCCTTTCCCCCCCGACCAAAAATTTGATCCTTGAAGGCATTTGACCAGGGGGTGATTCCTTATCCAACCCGGAATTAGCTACAACTCTAAACTTTGAAGTTATCTTGACCATTGGATTCACATTGCGGCTGAAGTACTCGGAAGACATTTGCCATGAAGCAAGGTCCTTGAACATAATTCATTTAGTCGACTTTGCGGTGGCCTATTGAAAACGTTCCTGACTGGTGATCGCCGGAAAAGGGTTTGAGTCCCGCTCAAGCTCCATAGTTTCTTGTAGTGTCTGCAATCTCACCATCCTGTGAGCTTGGGAAGGGGAGCTCTGAGGGGAGCCTATAGGTCTACCACTGAGTCATCAGCAGCCACTGTCTGGCCCTCCCTTGTCATACCTTGGGTGGAGAGGGGGGTTGAGCGTTGATAATTAATATATATATATATATATATATATATATATATACACACACACACATATATATATATATATATATATATATATATATATATATATATATAGGTAGTAGGTTGGCCAGAGCACCAGCCACCCGTAGAGATACTGCCACTAGACAGCGATTGGATCCTTTGACTGGCCAGACTGTTCTACATTGGATCCCGGTCTCTGTTTACAGCTCATTTTTTTTTTTTTTTTTGCCTACTCATATACCGAATAGTCTGACCTATTCTTTACACTTCTCCTCTGTCCTTATACACCTGACAACATTGAGACTACCAAACAATTCTTTTTCACTCAAGGGGTTAACTACTACAATGCAATTGTTCAGTGGCTGCTTTCCTTTTGGTGAGGTTAGAAGAGAATCTTTAGCTATGATAAGCAGTTCTTCTAGGATATGGACCCTCCTAAATCCAACCATTGTTCTCTAGTTTTGGGTAGTGCCATAGACTCTGTCCCATGGTCTTCCACTGCCTTGGTTTAGAGTTCTTTTGCTTGAGGGTACACTTGGGCATGGTATTTTATCTTGTTTCTCTTTCTCTTGTTTTTTTGTAGTTTTATACTTTATATATGAAAAATCCAATTTAATGTTGTTGCTGTTCTTGAAATATTTTATTTTGATGGTTCATTACTTCTCTTGTAGCTTATTTATTTCGTCATTTCCTTTCCTCACAGAGGTATTTTTCCCTGAGGGAGCCCTTAGGCTTATGGCATCCTGCTTTTCCAACTAGGGTTATAGCTTAGCTTGTTGTTGTAGTAGTAGTAGTAGTAGTAGTAGTAGTAGTAGTAGTAGTAGTAGTAATAATAATAATATGATTCTGCTAACCAGGCCCTAGTCACTGTCCATTGCCTCTGCCATTCATGAGTGGCCTTTAAATGTCTCTGATGCAGTATTTTGAGCAGCTAATCACAAAGACGAATGGAAAATTACGATATATTACATTCAGCTTTTAGTAAATTAATATTGCAATCGGAGCAATATCCGCCGAAACACCAAAATATAATCTCTTGTTTTTCTTTTTATGGTCAACTTGTTTACTTTCAGTCTAACAGGTTGCTACAGTAGACCGAGAAGTTATATTTTCTTCTTTCCTGGTACTGTGTATTGTAGTAATATAGATGACCCACTAGCGTTTTGTCTCAATTATACTCATACTGTTTTGTTTTGACTTTCAAAAACCTACATTGAAAATTACGGATGTACAAGAATAATGATAATAACAGTAAACAAAAATTATGACAATACTCAAAGCTGAACACACGCACTACCTCTGTTAACAAAGATTTCCTCTCTACCACCAACTGATTGATTCAGCACATGTCAGCCAGGACATCTGCACTACAGAGCTATTGTTGTTGCTGGCTGAGAACAAGTGCCTGTCCCTGTTCTCTCGGCTTTAAGTTTCTCATAAAACTTTCCATTGCATTCCGTATCAGCTCCAGCCTGAAGTGATAGTCGCTCCCCACCGACACTCACGACGACTCAACTCTGCAAGTTGTGCCTCAGCTGACGCCATCTTGGTAGGAGTATGGGGATGGCAGAGAATTCATCTACTGTATAATTGATTGACTGGTCTAGTATCAATCTGGCATTGCAGCATCAGTGGTAGTTTTCTATCAATATCAAAGAAGAATTGGTTTTCTTTCTTTGATTAAAGTTATAATTCTATCAATATTTATAGATGGGGATTCAAATCAAGGTACATTTCTTTACACAATTAAATTTAAATTTGAGGAGCAAATAATGGCATTGGACACCCAAATGTTGTGGTAACCTATTGAAAACGTCCGTGCCATGCGATCATCTGGACTGAGGTTCGCGACACTCAAACTCAACAGTTTGTTAGGGTGACTAACCTCACGATTCTTGTGAGCTAAGGATGGATGGTTTGGGGAGCTTTAAGGGTCTACCAGCTGAATCATCAGAAGTCATTGCCTGATCCTCTCTGGTCCTAGCTTGGGTATAGAAGGGGCTTGAGCGCTGGAAATGTGTGTATAAGGCCCATTTCTAGTGCATTGCCACTGTCCGTTGTCTCTGTCATTCATGGGTGACCTTTAAACTGTGGTGATATACAGCGAAGATAAAAAATGATGTGGCTAGTAATTTAATTTCAAAATTTTAATGAAAGCTGGTATGTATTCCAATTGAGGACGGATGCACGCGCGTACACGCGCATATATAAAGCATATATGTATATACATACATATATATATATATATATATATATATATATATTTACACACACAAATATATATATATATATATATATATATATATATATATATATATATATATATATATATCTCTGTGTGTGCAGGCAATGGGGTGCATATGTTTGCGCGTGAAAGCAATTTTGTTGTGCGTGCGTGTGTTGATAACCTGAAAAAGACATTACTTAAATAGCCAAGCATATATCGGTGTCAATCGATAGATTAAACAGACACGCCGTACACTGGAGTTTCAAAGTGTATGTTCACAATGTTAGCTTCGTTGTTGTTGTTAACAGCAATTTTAAAATCACTATTACCAACTTGATAATTCCTTTATATATATATATATATATATATATATATATATATATATATATATATATATATATATATATATATATATATATATATATATACATATAAATATATATCAATGAATCTTAAGACTAAAATTCATTTTTTCTATATTCACCTGACGTTCATAAAGTTTCTTTCTTGAAGCTTGATTTAATACCGGAGGTTACCCTAAATCTAAAAGAAAAATCCCGTTTTCTTTTATTGTTATAACCTGTAGCTTTATATTACCTAATAGTGCAGCCCATGAATATTAAATAGCTTTTTGTGATTGACTGACTGACTAATTTGGAGTTTTCTGGCATCCTGACATCTAAGGTCATTGACGCTGATATCGTTTATTATTATTATTATTATTATTATTATTATTATTATTATTATTATTATTATAATTATTATTATTATTTTTATTATTATTATAGGCTAAGCTACAACCATAGTTGAAAAAGCCGGATGCTATAAGTCCAAAGGCTCCAACTGGGAAAAATAGCCTAATAAGAAAAGGAAACATGGAATAAAATAAACTCCTAGAGAAGTAATGAACAATTAAAATAGAATATTACACGAACACTAACAACATTAAATTGGGTATTTCATTTATAGAATATTAAAACTTAAAACAAGAGGAAGAGAAATAAGACAGAATAGTGTGCCTAAGTGTACCCTCAAGCAGGAGAACTCTAACCCAAAACAATGGAAGACCCCGGCACAGAGGCTATGGCACTACCCAAGTCTAGAGAATGGTAGTTTGATTTTGGAGTCCTTCTCCTAGAAGAGCTGCTTACCATAGCTAAAGAGACTCTTCTACCCTTATCAAGAAGAAAGTAGCCACTGAACAAATACAGTGCAGTAGTTAATCTCTTAAGTGAAGAAGAATTGCTTGGTAATCTTAGTGTTGTCAGGTGTATGAGGATAGAGGAGAATAGGCTAGACTATTCGGTGTATGTGTAGGCAAGGTAAACAAGCCGTAACCAGAGAGAGGGAGCCAATCTAGTATTGTCTGGCCAATAACTCTCTGGCGGTAGTACCTCAATGGGTGGCTGGTGCCATGTCAACCTACTACCTTGTTATAAATAAAGAATAAAAAAAATAATTTAAAACAACAAAAGCCAAGATATCCTTATAAAAGTTAAATAGCTTTCAGAACACCTACCTCTGAAATACATCTAAAAATACCGCTAGCACAGTACGACACATCATGTCCTAGAATCTTCGGTTTTTGTGAGGTATTGAGACAATAGGCGAAGGTACAACATTAATCCTTTGTTTCAGTCTCGAACTCTTAACTAAATCATTGTCCACTTGGCATCCCTACTCAGTGGGAAGCAGAAGGGGACACGTATATGAACATTAAGTTTGAATATCTTTCTTAGCCACAGTGACATCCGAACTCGAAGACTTCCCTATATGTTTCAGATACGTTTTCCACTTGAAGCCTGGAATCTGGATCTAAAACTAATGTATAAAAAGGGACTGATTTCAAAATGCCGCCTAATTCTCAGAAAGAACTTTTTCACCAACTTCAATAATTTCCCCGTCAGAATCAGCCTTTCAAAACTAATCCTATCACCTGGATAGTACAATGGTAACGTGTTTGCCTAGCATATGCATAGCGGCAGATCGATCCCAGCCCGGGACCGTGATTGTAAGCTGTTCACTGAGGAAACCACTCTTGTGGGAAGCACCACAGTGGGGGCTGGGCTTGCCAGACTGACGTTCAGGTGAGCATCTATTTTGATGAAATTGGAACTGAAACCACATACCTTTAACCTTTAAGAAGTTTTCGACAGCCGTTTTCAAATAAATAATTTACAATATGAAATCGATGTAAAATCTCTCGAAGGATGTCGCGTATGTTATGTTAAAGTTTAATAAACCGCTAAGCAGAAACAGCAACGCCAAGTTAGAATGATGGCTGGCGTTTCCCAGAAAGTTTTCTCCAATTAGCAAGTATAATGGGATTGTGATGTTAATTCTATTTGCCAATGTATTATAAAATCCGCACCAACGGAATAACTATTTTAAAAAGATTATTATCTTAAAATCTTACAAGCCCAAGCAAAAACGCAACAATACTAATGCTACTCTTCTTAGACTCAAACCTAGGAGTTATAAAAATCTATCTAAATTTATTAACGATTCTTCAACATAAAAATCATTTTGTAAAAATTCTTCTTCTTTGTCTACATCTTTTCCCACTTTTATGTGGGGTCTATGTTTCTGGTCAGCTTTCTCCATCTACCTCTGTCCCACACCTCATCACCGGTTAACCCCTTTGATCGAAGTTCATAGATTGATACAGTCCACCAGTCCTCCCTGGGTTATCATTTTGTATAAATCATTCATATAAAACTTTCGCCTTTATTACCAGTAGAATCAAACGTCGGATGGATTTTTCGTTATTTCTTTTTTTTATAAAATCTCTGTAACTTCGTTTTCTTTCCTCTAATTCTGTTTAGCTGTCAGCCGAGTTGCTAAATCTCAGGATTCCTGAAACGGCTTTGTATCCTCTCCGCTTTAACTTGTGCCGCATTCGGTGTAATTCTAGGGGGAGAACTAGTCAATGACGACATATTCTCTCTCTCTCTCTCTCTCTCTCTCTCTCTCTCTCTCTCTCTCTCTCTCTCTCTCTCTCTCTCTCTCTCTCTCTCTCTCCCTATATTATATCTATTGTTCCATTTTTATATTAATTTGATATAAATTCAATACCTCCCTCACTAATTTTGTGTATGTATGTATGTATGTATGTATATAAATATATATATATATATATATATATATATATATATATATATATATATATATATATACATACAATTAGTGAAAGAGGGAATGTGTACACTAAGAGGTCGATTGAATTTATATTGAATAAATATAAAAATGGAACGATAGGAAGAGAGAGAGAGAGAGAGAGAGAGAGAGAGAGAGAGAGAGAGAGAGAGAGTGAGAGAGAGAGAGAGAGTATATCTTAGAATACACTTTTGCCAACGCTTATACGAGTATAAACGGATGAGCATCCTGGTGGAGTAACGAGAACTTTGGGTGTGGAGGAAACGTGCCTCTAAATCTCGATGAAGTCACTGGCAGCAGGGTGACAGATTGGGATTAAGGCGATAGACAAACTGTCTCCACGGTTTATACTCTGGCAGATCTTACTGGAATCAGTATGGACCGGTAGGGGTCACTTACCTTAGTTAGATAGGCACTGCGCATCACAAGGAACTGGCTATCCTTTGATGTATCTAGCCAATAAATCCTCTATGGATTTAGCCAGTCTATGGAAAGTGAAAATGACAGAAAGGCCCTCATTTCCGGGAGTAGCGGGTTGCTAAGAATCTCCCGGTTTATAAATACTAGAGAGACACTGAAAATTGGCAATTTGAATGTTAGAACCAGGACTCAGATTGGGAAGTTACAGGAAGTGGAAAATAGATTTATGAAACATAGTTTTGATATCTTGGCCCTAAGTGAAACACGTTGTAAAGGGATTGGTAAAGAAATCTTGGACCAAGGGAATATATATATATATATATATATATATATATATATATATATATATATATATATATATATATATATATCTACTAAGGAAGAACAGATAGAGTTGGAAGAAAAGGCGTAAGAATGATGATGACACCAAGAGCAGAAGAGGCATTAACGGAATGGAGAGCTGTAAATGGTAGATTTTTACTAGCAAAGTCTAAATCAAAGCTGTGCAATATGAGTATTATAGTTTGCTACTTATTAACAAATGATTCCCCTGAGGAAAGGAAAGATGAATACTATGATTGATTGACTGATTTGAAGTTCTCTGGTTGAATACTATGAAGAACTACAGAGTTTAACTGACGAGATCCCAGAGAGAGATATGAAAATTGTAATTGGTGACTTCAATGCTGAAGTTGGAAGGAATAATTAAGGTATAGAGAATGGGATGGATATTTGATGGTCTTGGAAAAGTTACAAATGAAAATGGAGCCCATTTTATAAGTTTCTGTTCAACAAACAATCTTGTTATTAGAGATACTCTTTTTAAGCACAAGGACATCCACAAATACACATAGACTTCAACATTTGGCCAATACAAAAATCAAATAGATCACAAAGCCATTAGTAAAGAAGAAGGACTCTGAGAAATGTAAGAAGCTAAATAGGTGCAGATATTGCTAGTGATCACCAGCTCCTCATTGCCTCACTGAAATTGAAACTGAAAGCACCCAACAGAAAGGTAGATAGAATACCTAAGTTTGATAAAACTAAGGTTTTAGAAGAAGAGCATAGAGAATCATTTGCAATTGAATGTAGTAATTAATTTGCAGTCTTAGAGACTTTAAGAGACAAAGAACAGACAATTAATGAAGAATGGTGTGAAATTAAGAACATATATCAGTCAATTGATAGTGAAGTTTTGGGTCATACAGTTACAAGAAAACCATGGATATCAGATGATACTTGGGATACTATAAAATGGAGACAAGTAATGATAATTACAAAATAGAGCATTTTAAGTATTCCAGTATTAATAGTGACGTTAAAAGAGAAGTCGGGAATGATTGGAGAGAATATTTAGATGGGAAAATAGATGAGGGTGACAAAGCTATAAATCAAGGGAGTGGCTATGGTGTAAGAAGTACTCATAGAGTTATTCATGAAATCTCTACTGCGGCAAAAATAAGAATGCATAAACACATCAAATAGAGACATGGATCTGTTATAATAACAGAAGATGAGTAACGGCAACGTTGGATGGAACACTTTACTGAGGTTATGAATAGGAGATATGAAGGGAATAATTTGATTGATATACCTGAAGCTGAGGAAGACCTTGATGTGCCCATGAATCAATTCAGCGTGTTTAAAGTCGAAGCTATCATTAAAAAACTCAAGAGATGGAAAGCCCATGGATACGATGGAATAACTGCCGAGATGATTTTTGCCGAATTTGAAGTGACTCCCAGGATACTTACAAGATTATTTTGTAGAATGTGGCACGAAGAGACAAAACCTGATGAATGGGAGTTAGGAGTGCTTGTGAAAATAGCATAAAAAGGAGATCTGACTGATTGCAATAACTACAGAGGCGTCACACTTGCGGCAGTTGTTACGAAAATATATAGTATACTCATTCTAAAGAAACTAGAGAGAAGGACTGATGAAAAGTCGAGAGATGAACAAGCAGGATTTCGAAAAGGTAGAAGTTGTATGTATACATACACACACATATACTGTATATATATATATATATATATATATATATATATATACATATATATACATATACATATGTATATATATATATACAGTATATACATATGTGAATATATACAGTATATATATATATATAGATATAGATATATATATATATATATATATATATATATACACAATTATACACATATGTATATATACAGTATATATGTGTGTATATATATATATATATATATATATATATATATATATATATATATATATATATATATATATATACAGTATATATATACATATAGATATAAAATAAAATCAACAACAAATAATGCTTTTCTGGTCCAATGCAGGACGAATGCTTCAGATATGTCCTTATTCATGTCAAGGTTTTGGCCATTTTCATCACTACGCAGGCCAGTGTGGATTGGTGTTGGTGCAGGACTTTAGATTTATCGTTCACAGCAAACCAAATTGGCATGGGTGAACCTGTCTAGTACAGCTTTGCTGACCATAGTGATACACAAGCTACATTAATGTATAATCACTCAGAAAGGATATATATATATATATATATATATATATATATATATATATATATATATATATTTATAAATATATATATATATATATATATGTATATATATATATATATATATATATATATATATATATGTATATGTGTGTGGTGTGTGTGTGTGCATACGCAGTAGAACAAATAAGTTCTCTCTTTCCATTATCAACGAATGAAAAATTCTTTCTCTATACATCTGACATCAATAATAAAAATATTTTATTCCATAAACATTAAACAAGACTGATTAACCTTCTTGCGAATGCTAACCACTTGGCCAAAACTCACTGCATTTCATAACTAAGTTAGATTAGGTTAAAGTACAACTTGGAGATAGGAGCTTTAATATGGACTTCTGAACCCTTCAAACAGGTAATATATGTTGATTGGATTTTCAAATTTTGACAACATAGCCCAGTGCTGGGACTGTGAGACCATTCAACACCTAAGAGCAAATGGTGCAAATCCTACAGTTGTAAAATGAAGTAAAAGTTAGAAGAGATTAAACATCAAGAATGGTGGTGAAGTAAAAGGATATAAAGTGAGTGCAGCTAGAGGACAAAGGTACGATGGAATGACCCTCAAGAAATGCCTACAGTGCACTACCCCCATACTGGGGCATTACATATTTAGCATTAGTAACTCTGAGTTGAATAGCATATTCCTTCAGTTTTTTTATAGATGGAACTTCCAAACTTAAGGAGTTTTTCTATGAAAGGTTATAGGTTCCAAGAATATTCAACAACTTTAATAATAATAATAATAACAATAATAATAATAATAATAATAATAATAATAATAACAACAATAATAATAATAAAAATAATAATAATAATAATAATAATAATAATAATAATAATAATAATAATATATTAGAATGTATTTATATATTTCAATACAAATGCAGTGCTTGGAAATAGTTTATACCCATTTTATATGAACTTATCGCGCCAATATAAGGGGGAAACCGCTATTACTATTAATGTTTTAATTACTATTTAGGCTACAACCCTTGCTGGATAAACAGGATGTTATAAGCCTAAGGGTTCTAAGAGGGAAAATGGCCCAGTGAGGAAGGGAAATAAGATAACATATAGAATAGTGTGCGTGACTGTAAATTCAAGCAAGAGAACTCTAACTCAAGAATGTGGAAGACCACGGTAACAGGGTCTTTGGCACTAACCAAGACTAGTTTGATTTTGGAAATACCTTCTCCTAAAAGAGCGGCTCACAATGGTCAAGAAATTTCTTCTTCCGTACCCACTGAACAATTATAGTGCAGTAGTTAACTAACCCTTTGAGTAAAAAAGATTTTTTTCGGTTATCTTAGTGTTGCTAGGTATATGAGGAAAAAGGAGAATGCATACGCCAGACTATTCGATATATGAGTAGGCAAAGGAAAAATAGCCGTAACCAGAGAGGGAACCAATGTAATAATCTCTGGCCAGTCAAAACAGTACCTTGGCCATCCTACTACCTAGTTAGGGCTTAAGCAATTGAGAAATTTCCCCCCTTATTTAATGACACAGTCATTCAAAGTTACTTATAAGAAAGTAAATTTTATAGTTTACTTTTGAAAGATCTATTTTAATCTTGTTACTGTTCGTAAAATGTTTTTAAATTGTTCATTAATTCTCTTGTATTTTCTTTATTTCCCCTTTTTCCTTTCCTCAATGGGCTACCTTTCCCTGTTGCAGCACTTATAGGGTAT
>NC_090734.1:152093992-152113992 GCF_036898095.1 Palaemon carinicauda
AGGTATATACACAAACACACACACACACACACACACACACATATATATATATATATATATATATATATATATATATATATATATATATATATATATATTTCATTACTAACCAAGCTACAACCCTAATTGGAAAAAGCAATATGCTACAAGCCACAGGACTTCAAATGGGTAAGCTGCCCATACGCAGAGGAAATAGAGAAGTAACGGATAAACTACATACGATTTTTTTTTTGTAAAGTATATAAAGACCAGTATCAGAGTTAAATATATCAGTCATAAATAAACTATTTAATAAGACTTGCTACCTATTGAATATAAAAGAATTTCAATAAGTGTGAACTTCTGAAGTTCCACCAATTCAACTGTCAGATTAGGAAATTGATTCCACAATCTGGTCACATCTGGAATAAAAACTATGAAAATACTGTGCCGTATTGAGCCTTATGATAGGGAAGGTAAGACTGATGACTTGTGCTACGTACATTTTGGTACAGTCTGGGAAGATCTTAATGCAAAAGGTGGTAAGAGTTATGTAATATCTCATGCAACATGCATAAAGAACTAACTGAACTACGGCACCAGAGATGATACCCAGATCAGAGACATGGAATTCAATGGACTGCAAATTTTGGTCCATCAACTAAAGTTAAGAGTCAGCATCTGAAGACCAAACAGGAGAAAATATTAAGAAATGGCAACATGAAATAACTAAAATATTTCCTCAGAATAGATTGATAACCAAAAATCCTAAAATAGTTTGCCAATATGGCAATCTCTTTACACTTGAAAATGAAAGAGACCGAATGTTTCTCAAAAGTAAATTTGCAATTGAAATTATTCAGCCTTGAATTTATATATATATATATATATATATATATATATATATATATATATATATATATATATATATATATATATATATGTGTATATATACACATATATATCTATCTATCTATCTATCTATCTATCTATATATATATATATATATATATATATATATATATATATATATACATACACACACACATTTATAAAAATACATGCACACACACACAGACATATATATATATATATATATATATATATATATATATATATATATATATATATATATATATATATAAATATACACACCCATATAAATATATATATATATATATATATATATATATATATATATATATATATATATATATATATATATATATATATATATATATATATATATATATATATATATATATGTACTGTATATATATAACCTATGTGGAGTATATTTGGAACCTATTTTGAGTCTATCTGTTGATTCCCTATACTCAGATGATATCTACTCTAGATTCCAAAAAAACAAGCATTATTGGTTGCATTATGAGAATTAAGACCTTATGACATACTACTCTTTATAAAGCAACTGGTTTGTATTATACTCTTAAAATTAATGATTTGGAAACACTAAGACGCACGTGAGTTGGTATGCCAAAGAGCAAGTTTCTGATGTATATACGAAAGGACCTTTCTGTTATTTCTACCCATTTTTTTTCCTTTATCATGATAATATTTCAGCAGGAGATTTGAAAGGAACACTTCATGCAAAAGCAAAATTATGTTAGAATTTTCAAGTGTAATTTTGTAATTTACATTTTTTTTTATTACAATTGGTAGGATTATCATCCTGTAAAGAAACAGAATATGGATGAATAGTCTATAGGTGTATTGCCATGGCAAATGCTAATTAACCCTCATTGTTTGTGGGAAAAAAAAGGGTGGGTGTTAAATCGAACTTACACAGAGTTTTGCAAGATTTTAAAAAGAAATACATATCCACCATTTAGTTGAGGTATGGTTGAATACGAGTTTTCTTTTGATAGAGACCAGATATAGAAAATGTAAATATCACTAACTAAACTAAATATCATATAGTTTAGTAAAAAAAAAGGGTATTCGAGGATACTTCTCGTCTTAAGTTTCCCCAAAAAACAAAATTTTTGCTAAATATTTTCAAGACAATGTTATTTTCCGTCAATACTGCGAAATGATTCAGTATGTATTTCAAAAAATCAAAGATTTTGTGATATCTGAATATTAACGCAAGACTGGAAGTAGAGAAAGCAGCAGGACACAGTGATCTTAAGGTGTTTTTCAGAGTTAAAGAGGAGTGAAACTTGCTTAAAAATAATATGCTAAATGCTACAAAAGTGAGGTCTACTTTGTTGATAAATAAAAAATTGGAAGAGGTAGGAGAAATAAACTGAAAAAAGGACAAGAGGAAAAAAATCAAAATCTAATCGTTCTGTTCAATGAATGTTTAATGAAAGATAGTCTGGATTATAAACATATATACAACTGGGGACCACTCAAGATCAAACAAAGTCAGGTAAATTTATGGTTGTTTGAAAGTTATGCCCGTGAAAATGGATATAGGTATATAAGTAATGTAGAACAAAACAGTAGACCTACCAATTGAAAAAGGAAATATTCTTGAAAAATAATCACTCATGACCTAATTTCAAAATAACTCTTGACAACAGAAATCTGCTTTATGAACCCGTTCAGAGAATAGAAAGGATGAAAGGTTAGGTGAAAAATATGAAAACATATTTAATCTATGAACTGAACCAGAGTTTGCGGAGAATGAAAAGGTGTACATTGATATTTTCTTTAAAGTACCTTGCAATTTATTACGTAGGGACTCTCCCACTTCATTTCAAAGGTGACAAAATATTCATAACCATAGAAATAATTAATGTGTCTTTTATGATAATTTCTATCGAACTCGTCCTTAACCAAATAATATTTCATATATCATTAGAGTAAATCTCCCGTAGATATGCCTTCAATATATTTTGCCATGAGCATAGCATATCTTCTTCTTCTTCTTCTTTGTCTACATCTTTTCCCACTTTTATGTGGGGTCGATGTTTCTGGTCAGCGTTCTCCATCTACCTCTGTCCCACACCTTATCACCGGTTAATCTCTTTGATCGAAGGTCATCCTTGATACAGTCCACCCACCTTCGTTCCTCGTACCTCCATTTCCATCATTCTCCTCCCAATATAATGTTCCTCTCTTCTCAAGACAAGATTAATCACAAAGGTAGAAAATGTAAGATAATGATAACTTGAACGTATTTTACATCTTGATCCAAGAATTAACCCAAATCAGAGAATAGCATCCGTTCTTTTGTAACCGAAGATCGACACCTTTGTTTTACGAATGGAAGGATGTTATTGCATATTGGCTGGTCCTTCCGGCCAGACACGGGCTTAGTGGTATAAAAATTATGTAAGACTATCCAATAACACCCCACAACTAACAGCAGTACAAATTTAATACAAATAATGTGCTGCCTCACGGACGACTTTTCTCGGCATCTTGTAATGGCTTACCACCAATAACGGACACTGAATAGTGTTTATGTTATCACACGGCCAAAAACGTCTCTGGCATTAATGACTGTGTCTATAATGAAAGTACTCTATGCATTTAACAGGGAATGCACTTCGCATGACAAACTTTGCTTTTGGCTGATTTAAATTATATTGTGACCATTTAGTTTAATCTACGAGATAGGTTGTTCTTTCTATGGGGAAACTATGGTAATAAGATGCAAACTGATGCCAGAAAATGTGACTGACTTATATGAATCAATTTCAATTTAGTCACTTATTTAAATTTATTATGAACTAATTTTCATTTAGTACGTTACTTTAGTTTATTCATTAGTTTACTTATGATTTATTTTCATATTTTACTTATTCAATGGTTGCTTCACACAATTTAAAGTTAATCATTGTTCTTTATCTTCCTTCCTCATTCTAACTCAGATACGAATTTCAAACCACGAATCCATATCATTTTTTCTTTAATTGAAAAAAAGAAATGCAATTGTCTTATATAAATCCGCCCTCAAAAGAATTATCGAGGGTAGATTTTATAAGTCACACTAGTCTTACGATATATTGAAAATTAAACGTACATCTGGATTCTTACTACAAACCATAACATAGTAATTTAATCATATGCATAGGAGAGGACTTGAATTCGAAGTTAAAAAGGGGAGGAAGGAAACAGTATCGCCTAATTAGAGAGCAGCCTACTAGATTTACCCAGAACTTATCAAAAATATACAATTACAGTCAATTTATTGGATTCAGTTAGTCTTACGTCAGCAGGAGCCTAGCAATAGCAGCCTATAGGGATATCAAAGTGCAAAGGGGTTACAGAAATCGACTATCCAAGATGAGGAGGGTCACTCAGGAATCTCATTTTATTTAATAAATGGTCCCTATCAATGTATTGTAAATAGCACATCTAAAAAAAAAAAAAAAAAAAAAAAAAAAAAAAATAGTCAAAATACATTGATATTTCAATATGTCAACGGTAAGATGTTGTTCAAACTACTACTACTACTACTACTACTACTACTACTATTGTGTCACCTTTCCTTATTGAGGTCACTGAACTTGTAGGATCTGCTGCTACTACTATTACAACTATTATTGGATTGCCTTTCCCCATTGGGATAGCTTTCCTTATTGGGCTGCCTTTCCTTATTGGGGGTTGTAGGATCTACTACTACTACTGCTGCTACTACTACTACTACTACTATTACTACTACTGCTACTACTACTATTACTACTACTGCTACTACTACTACTACTACTACCACTAACAATAATAATAATAATAATATAATGCAAGAAAAATTTAAGACAACATTGAATGGAAATATTTCAGATAATATATATATATATATATATATATATATATATATATATATATATATATAAGTATACCGTGATAGGCAGTATGTTTTAGCAATCCATGTTTGCCAACGGTTATACTCGTATAAGCGGATGAGCAACTTGGTGGAGTAACGAGAACTTTTAAGTGTGGAGGAAAAGCCCCCATAAATATTGCTGAAGTCACTGGCAGCAGAGTGACGGATTGGGTTTAAGGCGATAGACATAACGTCTCTTCACCTTTTACTCCTCATGACTGGAGGTTAATCTTACTAGAATTAGTATGGACAGGCAGGAGTCACTTGCCTTAGTTACATAGGTACTACGGATCACAAGGAACTGGCTATCCTTTGATGTATATAGCCAATGAATCCTCTATGGATTAAGTCAGTCAATGGAAAGAGAAGATGACAGAACGGCCCCCAGGTCCCGGGTGTAACGGGGTGCAAAGATTCTCGCTGTTTATAAATACTAAAGAAAAATTGAAAATTAGTAATTGGACCGTTAGAACCATAAATCAGATTGGGAATTTACAAGTGGTGAGTGAATTTATTAAATATAGTTTGGATTTCTTAGCACTAAGTAAAACACGTTGTAAGGGGATAGGTAAGTTTTGAATAAAGATATATATATATATATATATATATATATATATATATATATATATATATATATATATATATATATATATATATATAATATATTAGAGTTGGCAGAAGTGTAGACATAATGATGACACCAAGAGCAGAAAAGGCATTAACTGAGTGGAGAGCTGTAAATAGTAGATTGTTACTGGCAAAATTCTAACCAAGCAGTGCAGTATAAGTATTATAGTTTACAATGCACTAACAAATGATTTCCCTGAAGAAAGGAAAAATGAATACTATGAAGAACTGCAGATGGTTATAGATGAGATCACAGAGAGAAATATGAAAATTGTGGATGGCGACTTTAATGCTAAAGTTGGAAGAAATAATCAAGGGATAGAGAATGCGAAGTTGAAAATAAAAATGTAGCACATTTCATAAGTTTCTGTTCAGCAAACATTTTTGTCATTGGAGGTACTCTTTTTCAACACAAGGATATCCACAAGTATACATGGACTTCACCATGTGGCAATTACAAAAATCAAATAGATCACATTGCCATAAATAAAGAGAGAAGGAGGACCTTGAAAAATGTAAGAAGGTATAGAAGTGCAGATATTGGTAGTGCTCACCAACTTCTCATTGTCACACTGAAATTAAAGGTAGATAGAATACTTAGGTTTCATAAAACTAAGCTTTTAGAAGAAGAGCACAGAGAAACATTTGCAATTGAATGTAGGAGTCGATTTGCAGTCTTGGAGACTTTAAAAGACGAAGAGCAGACAATTAATGAAGAATGGTGTGATATTAAGAACATATATCGGTCAGTTGGTAGTGAAGTCTTAGGACACGCAATTACAAGGAGAAACCAATGTATATCAAATGATACTTGAGTTACCATAAAAAGGAGACAAAGACAGAAATTGATTGTTGAAAGTTTTCGAGGAAGTGATGAAAATTACAAGGAAGAGCATGCTAAGTATTCCAGTATCGACAGCGAGGTCAAAAGAAAAACCAGGGATGACTGGAAAGAATATCTAATTTTAAACATTAAAGCAGATTAGGCTGACAAAGCTAAGAATTCAGGGAGTGGCTATGGTGTAAGAATCGCTCATAGAATTATTAATGAAATCGCGACTGGGGGAAAGGAAAAAGAAGCATATACCCATCAAAAAGAGAAATACATCTGTTATAACATAAGATGAAGAAAGAGGTTATGAATAGGAGATATGAAGGGGATAATTTGATTGGTATCCCTGAAGCTGATGAAGACCTTCATGTGCTCATGAATGAATTCACTGTGTTTGAAGTCGAAGCTATCATTAAAAATCTCAAGAGATGGAAAGTCCCAGGATACGATGGAATAACTGCCGAGATTATACTGGCCAGAAATAAAGTGACTCCCAGACTTCTTGCAAGATTATTTTGTAGAATGTGGCATGAAGAGGCAAAACCTTATGAATGGGAGTTGGAAGTGTTGGTGAAAATGGCAATAAAAGAAGACCTAACTGATTGCAATAATCACAGAGGCATAACCCTTACGTCAGTTATTATGAAAATATATATTATGCTTATTCTAAAGAGACAGGAGAGAAAGATTGATAAAAAAGCTGAGAGATGAACAAGCAGGATTTGGCAAAGGTAAAAGTTGCAATAACCAAGTTTTTCGTTTGAGACATGTTGTACAGCAATGCGTAAAATATAGAAATCCATTTTTGATGTTATTTGTGGACTAAGAAAAAGACTTTGATAGTGTGCAGAGGGCAATTTTGTGGGGAGTCCTGCGTTATTATGGAATTCCTCTTAAACATGTAAATTTGATTAAGTCTGTTCACGAGCATAGCAAGTTCAAAGTTAATGTTAATGGAGTCTTATCAAGTGAATTTCTATTGAACAGCAGAGTACTTCATGGGAAAGTGTTGTCTCCTACACTGTTTATCGTCCTCTTGAATTTTGTAATGCGTAGAACAGTTGGGGATGGTGGAAAAGGATTTGACTGGAGTGGTGATAGGAAATTAGCAGACCTAGAGTATGCTGATGATGCTATCCTTGCCAGCAGAACATCACAGGATATACAATGGTTGCTTACCAGAATGCATGAAATATCATATGAGGTTGGGTTCAAGATAAATGGAAGAAAGACAGAGATGATGAGAACAGAGTATGCAATGGAAGATGAAATATCATTGGAAAGAGAAAGGATTAATGAGGAAGAATCATTTTAGTATTTAGGAACTATGATCTCTAATACAGGGTCTTCAGAATTAGAGTTTAGTGAAAGATTGTAAAAAAGCATATCAGGCAATGGCTAGGTTAAGTAAAATTTGAAAATCAAACCGACTGAAATTATGTATAAAAATCAGACTATATATCAATTTAGTGAGATCGGTATTACTATAAGGACATAAGTCATGGTATAACAATGAAACAATCTCCAATAGATTTAGGAGATTTAAGAACACAACCCTCAAAAGGATATTTGGAATTAAATGGCAGGACAGGATTAGAATTGAAACTATAAGAGAGATTACTGGAGTGCAATATGTGGATGAGACTATGATGAGGGGTAGATGGAGATGGTAGGGGCATGCTCTTCGCACTCCCTAATAGAGATTAGTTCACCAAACGTTCAGCTGGGCTCCATAAGGCACTAGAAGAGTTGGAAGACCTAGGCCTGTAGATGATGAGTGGAGAAGTATTGAATTAAAAGCTCAAGATAGACACGATTTGCGAAATCTAACCGAAACCCTTTGCATCAATAGGCGTAGGGGAGATGATGATGTGTGTGTGTGTGTGTGTGTGTGTGTGTATGTATATATAAATATATATATATATATATATATATATATATATATATATATAAAGAGAGAGAGAGAGAGAGAGAGAGAGGGAGAGAGAGAGAGAGAGAGAGAGAGAGAGAGAGAGAGAGAGAGAGAGAGAGAGAGAGAGAATGTACATGTGTACATTGTCATGTGTGTATATATATGTATATATATATATATATACACTCTCAAAATATATATATATGGAAAGTAAAACTGACTCACTCTGAATGTAGAAATGAAACTGACAGCGGCAGCTATATTTCACGCTTCAATATTTTCAAGCAAACAAAACGTGATTAAACGTTCAAAGGTTTCAGCCTTTACAAAATATACTACACACAAAAAACGAAGCAAAAATTACAAAACTAACATGAAAAAAAAAGGAAAAAATCCTGACTATTTTAACGGAAATCAAAGAAGACAAACAGACCCTTATGTATTTAACGGGTCTATAGGCTCAGTAGCACTCCCAGTATTGCCAACTGTAATGTACACTCGCGAAAATGGCTTCGGTTGGCCACACTGACAATGCCATCGTGCCAGAGATATTCTTATCTCTGATAGGCTCTCACATGACAGGTACTATCTTTTGAGCAAACAAAATGAACTGAAAGGTTTAATAGCCAGTATGCATATCAATGCAGCGGTGTTACGCCGGCCAATTTATTTTTTGGGGAAAAATGGAAATTCCAATTTAAAAAGAAGAGAACCAGTTATTGGAGTATATGTGTGGTTCTGCTATTATATTCCTATTCATATATATATATATATATATATATATATATTAATATATATATATATATATATATATATATATATGTATATATATATATATATATATATATATATATATATATATATATATATATATATATATATATATATCACGTAAAGGTGTCCAAATGAAAATATAAAATTAATGAATTATAAAAAAATAATAAAGCACATCAACAGAATAAAAATGCACAAGCGAATTAAAAGAAATGATGAGGTACAGCACAATACGAATCTAAAAGATTTGTTAAAATGAAGGATAATCTTAATTGCATTTGTTTTCATTTATAGCAGGAGACTTTGAGGAATTTTGCGTCAATAGGCGCAGAAGGAGATGATGATGATGATGAGGATGATGATAGAAAGAGACTAACACTATGGATTACTTTAATAATTACATAATTTCAATCGTTTATTATAAAAACACGCGAAGTAATAAATTTGATATAGAAGGTATAAAACTTATGATGCAATTGCAAAATAATATTACTTTTACTGTTAATTATAATAGTCTTGCCTTCTCCATCATGAGGCTCAACATTACACAGTGGTCTAAAAGTTTTATTCCAGCTGTGACCAGGTTGTGGAATGATCTTTCTAATCGGGTAGTTAATTCTGAAGAACTTCAAAAGTTCAAACTTACAGCAAATGTTTTTATGTTGAACATACTGACAGAAGTCTCTCTTTATAGTTTATAAATGAAATATCTGTTTTAATGTTGTTACTGTTATAAAAATATTTAATTGTTTTAATGCTGTTACTGTTCTAACAAACAAACATTATATTGTTTTAATGTTGTTACTGTTCTTAAAATGTTTTATTGTTTTAATGTTGTTACTGTTCTTAAAATGTTTTATTGTTTTAATGTTGTTAATTGTTCTTAAAATACTTTTTTTTTTCAATTTGTTATTTCTTTTCATAGAGTTCATTAATTTCCTTATTCCCTTTCCTCACTGGGCTATTTTTCTCAATTGGAACCCATGGACTTATAGCATCCTGCTTTTCCAACGAGGATTGTAACGTGGTTAGTAATAATAATAATAATAATAATAATAATAATAATAATAATAATAATAATAATAATTTTTATAGCAAGAACATACTAATAATAATTAAAACAATGATATCAAAACAGACAAAATCCAACATGTATTATAATAATATCAATAAAAATATACTCGAGTCATAACGATCATTATGTAGATTACGACTAATCAAAGAAAATGATTGACCACCAATTAGCCAATTCATCTGTTGAGCTGAACGGTACAACCCAGAGACAAATTTCGTTATATTGCCTATCGCATAATTAAAAAAAAAAAAAAAAAAAAAATCCATGAAGGGTCATTACACCATAAAACTCTTGCAGCTTCCTTACTCCCCTTACCCATTGTTTTATAGAATTTAAGAGGCATGATAGTGTAACGGGAATTGCTTGTCTTCTTGTTCACGAAGTTTTTACAGGTAGGGGTATAGGGGGAGGGATAACTTAGTTGGGAAGTGGGAGAATAGGGCAGTTCTCCCCCGTACATTTGGCTGTATACGTCAAATTTTCAATGTTTTCTTTTGTTTTGTTAACACATAATGTTTCCATTGTCGTACTAGTGAGGTCCTACACTAGAATGTCTCGTAACGCATTAATTGACAAAAGGACACAGGTTTCCGGAAATAAATCCGGTTTTCCCTGGTCGGCTGCGAAATAATTATATACAGTTTATATATAATGTATGTGTTTTTTCCTCCATGAAGCTATTGCATTTTCAAAATACTATGTAAACGATAGATATGTACTTGTTACTTGATAAAACCTGTAGCTCACCTTGCAGTACTGGAGTAGTCACCAAAGCAAAGTTTGTGTTTTTCTGTAATGTTAGTAGAGAGAAGACCGGAACTTTTCCACCCTCCCAACATAACAAAACACCATGGTCAGTTACCTAATAGCATTACCACTACCGGAGAGCAGTGTCCATGTAATCTCACCAAAGCCCAGAATTTTGTCACCACATAAGTTGATGAATCATATAACATGTTATTATCCAAGGAAAATAAATAATTAAACATACATTGGTATAAAACGAAGCTGATAAATAAAATATCCCCCCCCCCCAATTACTCAAGGTTACAGCCTAAACAGCAAGAAGGTCCTTCTCCAATTTCCAAGGTCCTTTGAGGCATTGAAAAATGTTGTTATTTCACTGTGCCTCTATTGAACTTAAAAAAAATGGAGTGAGCCAGATGGTCCAAAGTTATATTAGATCTGAAATAAACAACGAAAGCAGACTAAAGACTAACTAATTTTCTGGAGCTCGTTCGTTCGTTCAGATTGCCTGAGCTATTCTCTCCACCGGGAAAATGGTACACAGTTGATTATGTATATATATATATATATATATATATATATATATATATATATATATATATATATATATATATATATATATATATCATCAGCTGTTACTACTACACTGCAGAACAAAGGCCTCAGACATGTCCTTTCACTTGCGTCTGTTTAAGGTCTCCCTGTGCCAGGACACACCCGCAAATTTTCTTAGTTCGTCAGTCCATCGTCTTTTCTTTCATCCCCTTCCTCTTTCTTTTATGGGAAGATAGTAATGTTATGATTCCCCTCTGAATAATATATTCTATTCTCACACACACACACACACACACACACACACATATATATATATATATATATATATATATACACCAAGTATATATATACATATATATATATACACACACACACACACACACACATATATATATATATATATATATATATAAACACATGCGTTTTTGTACATGTATGTAATATAGCCGTGGACATGTATATAATCTAGGTGGATACGCTATACTTTCATCAAAATGCTTACACAATGGTACAGTTCCTCGTAAACACATTCGCATATACAATGAAACAACACACAGAATATATTCATTGTATATGCAAAAGGAAGTGTTGATGGCTATTCTAAGTGTTGGTCCTTTTCAATCTCATTTCCATTTCTATTGTGGACCTGCGGCTCTGTTGACTTTGTAACTCTATAGGATCGGGTATCCGACGCCCAGAGCAAGGGTGGGAAGGGGAGGATGCTATGGAGAATCGGTAAGGGGAATAGGAGGGGTATTATTAGAGGAAGGGTAAGTTTTAACGGGGCATTCGTAACTTAAAACAAACACTGGTAAACAAAACAGAACCTCTCTCGCTCTCTGTCTCTCCTCCGGTCTTTCTACTTTTGGTAGTAATTCCGGCTCACAGTCTAGGAATCTCCTTTCGCATCAAGCAAGAAAATTGAAACCATCCATATTATGTTCTCTGATTCTTTTATACGGAAGAAATTTACGCACGTTTTTAGACTCTCTTTCAGATCGTTCTCAGAGAACCCAATGCGAACTCAGTCTGACCAGATCGCATTCCATTACGTTATGATGTTCGATGGCTAATTCAAATAATAACAGATTCTACTTAGAAGAGGGACACGATTATATAACTGTACGCTCTCTCTCTCTCTCTCCCTCTCTCTCTCTCTCGTCGCTTTCGCTAACACGCATAAATGGCGCGGCTATGGTACAGCGTTCGAGTCTCGGACCAAACGAGGGGGAACAGATAAGCGCATTCCTCTGTTTATCTAAGCAGCAAATCATGTACATGGTTATAACTCAACCGTGTCTGGTGGCAGTTATGGCTGAAAGAGAAAACTACAAAGAAAATAAAAACTGACGTAAGTGTGTATTCTCTCTCAGTTCTTTAAGCTGTCAAAACGGAAGGGCCACGATGAGGTGATCCTTATCCTGAACAGGTGAAACCATTCAAAAGACTCTCTCTCTCTCTCTCTCTCTCTCTCTCTCTCTCTCTCTTATTACCAAGACTGCTCGACTATATTTACTGTATATATTTATACAAGTTAGTACAGTTGAGTTTAGTATATATATTTTTTCTTTACTTTAGCAAAATCTATCGCTAGAGAGTTAAGGGATCCTTTGACTGACAGGACAGTACTACATTGGATCCCTACCTCTGGTTACGCCTTATTTTTTCTTTGCCTGCACATACACCGAATAGTCTGGCATATTCTTTCCACATTCTCTTCTGTCCTCATACACGGTTTAAAGGTTTAAAGGCCGCTCATGAATGGCAGAGGCAAAGCCAGTAACATTGCTCTAGCAAGCAGGAAAATGCCCTAGAGACTGACCATGTGAGGTAGTAGGTTCGCCAGGGCACCAGCCACCCGTTGAGATACTACCGCTAGAGTTATGGGGTCCTTTGCCTGCCCAGACAGTGCTACAATGGATTCTTCTCTCTGGTTACGGTTCACTTTCCTTTTGACTACACATACACAGATTCTCCTCTCTGCTCATACACCTGACGACAGTGAAATTACCAATCAATTTTTCTTCACCCAAGGGGTTAACTACTGCATTGTAATTGTTCAGCAGGTACTTTCCTCTTGGTAAGGGTAGATGAGACTCTTTAGCTATGGTAAGCATCTCTTCTAGAAGGACACCTTCAAATCAAACCATTGTTTTCTAGTCTTGGATAGTGCCATAGCCTCTGTACCATGGTCTTCCACTGTCTTGGGTTAGAGTTCTCTTGCTTGACGGTACATTCGGCCACACAATTCTATCTGATTTCTCTTCCTTTTGTTTTGTTAAAGTTTTTATAGTTTATATAGGAACTATTTAATTTAATGTTATTACTGTTCTTGAAATTTTGTTTTCCTTGTTTCCTTTCCTCATTGGGCTATTTTCCCTGTTGGGCCCCTGGGCTTATAGCATCTTGCTTTTCCAACTAGGGTTGTAGCTTGGCAAGTAATAATAATAATAATAATAATAATATGAGCAGCACCCAAAGCCCCCTCTCCATCCAGGATAAGACCAAGGAGGGCCAGACAATGGCTGCTGATGACTCAGCAGAGAGACCTATAGGCTCCCCCAAACACCCCATCCTTAGCTCACAAGGATGGTGAGGTTGCAGCGACCAAAGAAACTATCGAGCTTGAGCGGGACTCGGACGCCAGTCTGGCGTTCACCAGTCAGGGGCGTTATCACATCGGCCACCACAACCTCACTGTACTATCATTGTTCAGTGGCCACTTTCTTCTAGAGTCTAGGCAAGGGTAGGAGAGACTTTAACTTTGGTAAGCAGCTCTTCTAGGAGGACACTACAAAATCAAACCATTGTTCTCTAGTCTTGGGTAGTGCCATAGCCTCTGTACCATGGTCTTCCACTCTCTTGGGTTACAGTTCTCTTGCTTGAGGGTACACTCGGGCGCACTATTCTGTCTTACTTCTCTTAATCTTGTTTTTTAAAGTTTTTATAGTTTATAAAGGAGATATTTATTTTGATGTTCTTACTGTTCTAAAATATTTTATTCATCCTTGTTTCCTTTCTTTCCTGTTGGAACACCTGGGCTTATAGCATCCTCCTTTTCCAGCTAGGGTTGTAGCTTAGAAAGTAATAATAATAATAATAATAATAATAATAATAATAATAATAATAATAATAATCTAAGAAGAGTTTCTCCAGTACGTTGCATGGCAAAGACTGCTAATGTCATTTCATCCTAAACATTAAAATAACAATTAATAAATCATGATTATAAAAAAAATCCATGTCTACCTTCGCTTATGAATTTTAACCAGATTGAAAGCTAATTAAGTCAGAGTCGTAACAAATATTGTGTATAAATAGACAATAAAATCTAAAATTTAAGAGAACGTAATAGTTGATAAGAAGTACAATCGTACATTTTCAATGAAACAATTAAAACAAGATTACGAAAAATACCCTAAATGTCATTCAAAACAAGGGCAGCAACATCTTTTCCCAAAATATCTCCAAGGGATTCCCCTTCGAAGGGGAGAAGGGGATCCCTACAGCTGATTAATGAATTGGGTGCTGTGTACCAGAATAGGCTTGTAGCTAGTAGGTTGGCCAGGCCACCCGCCACCCGTTGAGATACTACCGCTAGAGAGTTATTGGGTAAGCAGCTCTTCTCGGTGAAGGACACTCCAAAATCAAACCATTGTTCTCTAGTCTTGGGTAGTGGCATAACCTCTGTACCATGGCCTTCCACAGTCTGGGATTAGAGTTGTCTTGCTTGAGGGTACATTCAGGCACGCTATTCTTTTTTATTTATCTTCCTCCAGTTTTTTGAAGTTTTTATAGATTATATATGAAAGATATAATTTAATGTTGTTACTGTTCTTTGTATATTTTATTTTGATTGTTTATTACTTCTCTCGTTTCCTTATTTCCTTTACTCACTGGGCTATTTTTACCTGTTGGAGCCCTTGGGCTTATAGCATCTTGTTTTTCCAACTAGAGTTGTAGCTTAGCCTGTCATAATAATAATAATAATAATAATAATAATAATAATAATAATAATAATAATAATAATAATAATAGCAACCTGTCACAATAAACAAACACTAGTAAAATGCTGTCATCTAGAATATGCCCATATTGTATCCCAGAGTCTTAGACTGATTAAAGTTCAAGTTTTTTGTTTCGAGTTAAAATACTACCCCTAATGTATCTATATAGATATTTTGATGGGAGAGGTAGTTGGTACATCCATATACCTGGCTATCTAATTATGATTTAGGACCTTATTAGTTTTTCATGTCAGAATGTGGAACTTTTTTTTTCATTGAATATAAATCTTCAAAGGGAGCTTCTTTCGCTTCCTTGTCGGTTACCTCATTACTGCAATGCCCACATGGAAAAAAAAAAAAGAAGAAGAAGAAGAAGAAGAAGAAGAAGAAGAAGAAGAAGAGGAGGAGAATCTAATATTGAACTTTTCAGACTAAATATTGGAACCATTTTCGGAGAATTTAAATCCCTCTGGATGTCACAGAGCTCGACTATTCGAGATTAAGTGCAAACGACTGACGAGTTATGTGGTGTTAAGGAAGAAGTGGTGTGGAGATTGGTATTGTGGCAAAAACATTAACGGCAAAAGAAATTGACAAGCGAAGGTAATTGATACCGGAGATAAATGTAAAAGGGTCACCATCGCTAAAAATTGCGAAAAGACCAGTCCTCGCCTAAACATGACATCAATAGCAACAGACACAGATCCGCAAATCATCACATTCTATATTTGCTTGGAATATGGTACCATTCATCAATTCATTTTCGTACTTCGTAGAGTTCGTTCAGCTGGTAACTGTTCTCTGGTTCATCTCTAACGACGTACGTAAAAACGAACCTTCTTTTGCCGGTCCGTGTGTACCCACACGTGTGTACAGTACGCCAGCATGAGCGTTGACATTTCTAGTGCATCTTTTTTCTATGGGTTATCTGTCAGACAATTGAAATGTGTGCCAAGAAGCTTTTTCCCGGGATGGTGCGGGTAAAAATAGGCGTCGAAGGCCATTATGCTCGGCTGTTAAGAGGAAAGAAAGCCTTGCTATCGTTGCAGTGTTGTTTCATGCAACATTTCTGTACAGGAACTTGTTTTAATGTAAACTGCTCTTTTACCTACACAGATACACTACACCTTTGATAAAACATTTCATGTAACTGTCTACACGATGCATGTTTTGTGTAAGGTTAAATAACATATTTACTACAATTCTTAACAATTATTTATGGGAGATTTCTATATTATGGGTACGTTGTGAAAATTAAATTTTACTTTATTTCCAGATTTATATACTGTAGCATCAATAGAATGTCTGTTTATGATGTATTCAAATTTTTTTTACATTAATGTTTGTTTTTTAAATGCTGTTTGTTAGTTTACATTAAAAAATCTAAATACAGAGAATTAAGGGTAAGTCTTAACGTAAATACTGAAGAGCATATGAGCATATGATTTGGAAGATGCTACAATCAAAGAATTGTATAAGTTATAATGAAAATGTTTCGTTAGATGATTAATATGGACCCGCCCGAGAAGTAGTTCACTCGACTTCAGTGGAGGGTTGCATTTAAACCCAAAACAAGTAAGTAAAACAAGTAAGCATTCTCCAGTCGAAAAAGTTCCCTGGTCGATTTAATTAGATTTATGATATTGGGCTATACAGCCAGGTGTTGAGGCCTGTGGGACCATTCAGCGGCCAAGCATAATTAGAGAAAAACCATACAATTACACTTTGAAGCAAAAGTTACAAGGAGATAAATAGCAAGGAAGAAATGGTGTGAGAATGGAGGTAAAGCAAACGGATATAAAGTAGTTTTTTATTTCCATTCCTAACTGGGCTATTTTTCCCTGTTGGAGCACTTGGGCTTATGGCATCCAGTTTTTCCAACTAGGGTTGTAACTTAGTTAATAATAATAATAATAATAATAATAATAATAATAATAATAATAATAATAATAATAATAATTACAGCTACAGGGTCAAGGAAAAGAGCAAATACCATAAATTGATGCCTACAGTACGCCACATCAGGCACAGTGACGACCCTAACCGACTACGGGGATGGTCTAATTGCATCCTATTAATCTAACCTCTTATGAATAAACACTATTACCTGTTTAGTTCAGTTGGGAGCAAAAATGAGACACAAAAACCAACCGACCACCAGATACCATATCCGAACTTAAACTTCCCATATACTGATCATTTTACCTCTCGCATCGTATGACGTAATCAGACCTAACGGGGTCAATATCCCGTGTGTGTGTTTGTTTGTTTGAGGTGTTGAAAACGTAAACAAATATTTAGTGGTTAAATGCATTCAGTCACGAATGTTCTCGTTGAAATGCAATAATATTCTTGGAGCAAAAAAGACAAAGCCTCAACTATATATACTAGGAAGTTTATTATTATAATAATTTATAATACATACATTTCATATATATATATATATATATATATATATATATATATATATATATATATATATATATATACACAGTATATATACACATCCCTCTCTAAGTAGGAATACCTTAACGTGGTGAATGGGTTTACTAATGCCCTGATCAGCAAAACTGTACTAGTCAGGGCTACCCATACTAGGTTGGTTTTCTATGAGCGATCAGTCGAAAACATCCCACCATAACCGATCAGCAGTGGCCAGCATAGTGATGAATACTAGCCAAACCATAGACGTGAATTGACATGTCTGAGCCCTTTGTCCCGCAGTGGACTAGACACAGCTGCATTTGTTGTTGTTATTGTTACAATATATATATATATATATATATATATATATATATATATATATATATATATATATATATATATATATATAATTCTTACAGTATTAACCTAATGCTTTCATTACCCTGGCTGCTCCCCAGTACAGTCTCCTAACTACCCGATACTTCATTTACCTTTTGTATCAATATAACCTCAATAGTAGTCCAATTTGTTTAATAGATAATTTCCCTTATCGATTTGACTCTACAGCTTTATTCTTTCATAAAAACCACAAAATGTAAACAATGGCCCGAATTGAAGGTCACTAATAATGAAGAGAGATATTTGAGCATTGCCTATGATAACTAGTAATTGTTAACACTGATTACAGTGAATTTAACAATACTGTAAGCTTATAAAGAAAGACATTAGCCTTTCACGACCAATAGTTAATAATAATAATAATAATAATAATAATAATAATAATAATAATAATAATAATAATAATAAATATCATTCAATTGTATTTTCCTAAATGGATATTTTGTAGTATTTTATATAGTCTTAATAAAAATGATAAAAAAATAGCAGAAAGCATAAAAAAATTCATTCCTGAGAAATCTCTTTCAACTTCCTAAAGCTCATCACTAGTAAAGACAGAAGAATGACTGTTTCAAGAAAGATAAAGTGGAAAAAACATCATAAAAAATTTCCAAAAAAATACGATTAAATTATAAATAAAGTACACATAATTTGCCAGTACCTGATGTAATTTAAAAGTTGAACTCGAGTAACAACCATTTTAAACTAATGGCGATTTCTTCAACATAACTATACCTTAGTCCCCCCACCCCCTTGCACAAACAAAAAACTTGATAATAAAGTCTTTTTTTTTTATATTACATAACCATCCCATACGTCACACACATAAGCGTTTTAAAGATGAATTTAAACTATATTGAACCTTACCTTAAATTATTTCAAAAACTGAAGAGAACTTGGTTATGGTCGCAAGGTAATCCTTTACACTAAAACGTCCACATGAATCACTACTTATTTTACGGAACATGCAATTTCTGCAGCGTTATCACTTCTAAGTGCTTCACACCTTAACATTTAATCAGATGCCACTCGAAATGAAGTGAGGTGGAGTGGCATTAGCACCTGGGTATAAGCAATACATGAGGAGAAATGCCCATAATTCGGCGAGTGGTGTTTTGGGGGCGGTGCACTGATACCCCAGCAGCGTCGCAGTGTTGCCATCACGCGAGTTATGTTTATCAGTGATCGTGAAACCTTCCCCTTCTTCTACTCTATATTCAATGATAGAAAACGGAACACCCCGGGACCAGGAAGAACTGATTAAAATTAAGTGTTTAAGGAGTAACTACAATAACTAACAAAACTCAATCATAATATTACTAGCTAGACTACAACCCTAGTTGGAAAAGTTAGGATGCTATAAACTAAAGAGTTCCAACAGGAAAATACACCAATGAGGAAAGGAACTAAGGAAATAAATAGATTATATATGAGAAGTAATGAATGAACATAAACATATCTTACACCAGTCAAAATATATCAGATCTGTCATATATAACCCTTGAAGAGACTGTCAGCCTGTTCAACATAAAAACATTCGCTGTGCCACTTAATCAACTGACCGATTAGGAAGACCATTCCGCAATCTGATCTAACCTGTTATTTTGTTTCTTAGAAGCTAATTCCAACAAAAAGCTAATTACGATATGGATATAGGTATAAGAGCTCTCATTTCCAATATTGTACATTATATCTACTTCATTCCTTAACCTCTAATCTGTCAAAACAATATAAATCAAATCGAAAATATCGTTATAAAAGTGAAGAACATATAACACTGTATATGAAATTAATACTTAAACTCAAGAAATAATAAAAACAAAATGAAAAAGATTTTTGACCTCTTGATTAGTAACGTAAAATGATAC
>NC_090734.1:152118992-152123992 GCF_036898095.1 Palaemon carinicauda
ATACTACCGCTGGAGAATTCATGGTTACTTTGACTGGCCTGACAGTTTTACATGGGAACCTTCTCTCTGGTTACGGCTCATTTCCCTTTTGCCTACACATACACCGAACAGCCTGGCCTATTCTTTACATATTCTCCTCTTTCCTCACCTGACAACACTGAGCTTACCAAACAATTCTTCCATGATCAAGGGGTTACCTACTGCAATGTAATTGTTCAGTGGTTACTTTCCTCTTGGTAAGGGTAGAAGAGAATCTCTAGCCATGGTAAGCAGCTCTTCTAGGAGAAGGACACTCCAAAATCAAACCATTGTTCTCTAGTCTTGGATAGTGCCATAGCCTCTGTACCATGGTCATTCACTCGCTTTGGGTAGAGCTCTCTTGCCTGAGGTACACACTATTCTATCTTATTTTTCTTCCTCTGGGTTTTTTAAAGATTTTATGGTCTATATATGAAAGATTTACCTTAATGTTATTAGTGTTCTTAAAATACTTTATTTTAATTGTTAATCATTTCTTGTGTAATTTCCTTATTTCCTTTCCTCACTGGGCTATTTTCCCTGTTGGAGCCATTGGGCTCATACCATTCTGCTTTTCCTACAAGCGTTGTAGTTTAGCAATAAATATGTGCATATAAATATATATACATACATATATATATATATATATATATATATATATATATATATATATACAGTACACACACACGCACCCCCCCCCCCACACACACACATATATATATATATATATATATATATATATATACATACATATATAAAATTCTTAAAAGAAATAAATGTGAGACGGGAAAGAAATTCCCAAGACCAGTTACATTTGTTGCACTTTGCACTGTTCCACTCAGAAACATTCGTATGTAAATTGGCAAAGCTGAGATGCAACCGAGAGGGAAGGAGGCGTGCAACAAAGAACGATACAGGGCTTTAGACACTTCGCTCAAGGATGGACACTGTGATTTTCACAAGTGTCCACTGAACGAAAGAGGACATCTTTTTAAGATACCGAGTGTGAGATTGTGCGTAAGGTTCATGATTGTGTGTGTTTGAGAGAGAGAGAGAGAGAGAGAGAGAGAGAGAGAGAGAGAGAGAGGAGAGAGAGAGAGAGAGAGAGAGAGAGAGAGAATTTAGTTGGTGCTCTCTAGTTTTATACGTAGAATACCTATTCCTATGACAAAACTAATTATTAATACGTTTTTATTATCTTTTCGTATAATAGTTATCAAGTTATCAGTGTGAATACTCTTCTACGTATAGGGTTGTAGTGGCCGATGTGGTAACGTCCCTGACTGGAGACCACCTGACTTTTGTTCGAGCCCCGCTCAAACTCGTTAGTTTCTTTGGTCGCTGCAACCTCATCATCCTTATGAGCTAAGGATAGGGTGTTTGGGGGAGTCCATAGGTCTATCAGCTGAGTCATCAGCCTCCATTGCCTGGCACTCTTTGGTCCTAGCTTGGGTGGAGAGGGGGCTTAAGCGCTGATCGTATCTATATGGTCAGTCTCTGGGGCATTGTCCTGTTTGAGAGGGCAATGTCACTGTCACTTGCCTCTGCCATTCATAAAAGGCCTTTAAACCTTAAACCTGCATAATTTTTTCACCGCCCCGCCGGGACGTACCTCATACATGTGGTCCTTTATGCGTGATAAAATGACAAGTGCAGTGTTATGATGCTGTCATCTTAAAGAACTGTTTATTTTCAAAACGGAATTTTCTAATAATTGAACTGTTATACCCCATACACTTTCTGAGTTGGAATACCTTCACGTGGTGAAAGGGGTTGAGTATCGCCACGATAAAAATAGCTGTACTAGTCAGGGGTACCCATACTAGGTTGGTTTCCTGTGAGCGATCAGAGGAAAATCTCCCACAATCAGCTATCCACACTGGCCAGAGTGGTGATGAAAACTGGCTAAACTTCAGATATAAATATTCAACTTCAAACTATCATGTGGGGTGGGGTGAGGGTATTGGTTGAAAATTGCAAATATTAAAATTCTCATTCAGTATATTAAATGAAATGTACTTTTGTAGATTTAATAAAAAAATTTAATAAAAAATATGTGCCCTACTCAGGGGTGGAAATAAGGTCAAAAGGGATACATTTGATATGTCTATATGTTGAGTAATAAGATATTGGCAATGGCTTATACTATAACCGTATGAGGTTGTATTACAAGGCATTATTTTATTATGAGCAACAGCTCCAACTGCAAGCGAGAGGAGGGATAACTGTGATACTTTTGCTGTAAGAGAAGATAGCAGGCAATGATTTTTCTCTCCTATGTCTTTTCTATTTATGGGGACACCTCTGCTGTAACCGACACCTGGCGACTAACTACCATGTACATAATGGACTGCTTTAATTTAATTACATTCCTTTACTTGTCTGAGTCAGAAATTGAAAGCGGCTCTACTTATTGTTAGGAGAGAGAGAGAGAGAGAGAGAGAGAGAGAGAGAGAGAGAGAGAGAGAGAGAGAGAGAGAGAGAGAGAGAGAGAGAGGTTAAATTTACTTTCGAAATGGACATTTTCCATAAATATCAGGATGTCAATATTCGTATAAAATAATTATAATTAATTTACGTAGTGAAACTGCTTATAATTTTCCGTAACCAAAATATGCATCTGCAAGATACTAAGAATTTGTAACCATGTGGCTAAATGGCCATTCAAATTGGTCTAAACTAGGTTAGTAGGATAACCTATAATAATTACGAGTAGACTAACAGTCAAATAGAAGGGACACATTCGAAACAATGACGTGTGTGAGGTTATAACGAAAATATGAAAAACATCTAAAATGAATATCATGGAAATAGATACAGTCCAGCCTCTCGGCACTATGATATTTTATAGAGTTCTGAAATTAAGTTTCTGAAATACAGAACTCGTCTCTGCCGCTCATTTCAGGCTTCAAGTAACCAATAATTCTGAAGTGATGCCATTTCTGGGAGAAGAGGGTTGTAGTCCGTATTAAAAAGGGAGTAGCCTGCTATAACCCACCTGTGTTGACAATTCGCTGGACTGGGGTTCGAGACCCGCTCCCGATCGATAGTTTCTTGCAGTGTCTGTAACCGTAACATCCTTTTGAGCTAAGGATAGGGGTTTGGAGGAGCCTATAGGTCTACATGCGGAGTCGTTAACAGCTATTTCCTGGCACTCCCTGGTCCTAGCTTGCCAAGAGAGGGTGTTTTGGGCAATGATCATATATATGGTCAGTCTCTAAGGCACTGTACTGTTTCTAGAGCATTGTCATTCTCCCTTGCCTCTGCCATTTATAAGCGACCTTTAAGCCTTTAAATCCTCTTATGAATGTGGATTTCGGGACATTCAAACACTAAAAGCCTGATTTGTATTCTATGGCAGAATGTCAGACTTTCTGACATAGTCTCTCTTCATAGTTTATATATGACAGATCTGTTCAAACGTTGTTACTGATCTTTAAAATAAGTTAAATTCATTATTCATTACTTCTCATATAATTCATTAATTTCATTATTCTCTCTCCACTCCGGGCTATTTTTCCATGTTGTAGCCTTATAACTTCTTGCTTTTCCAACTAGGGTTGTGAATTAGCATGTAATGATAATGATGATGATAATAATAATAATAATAATAATAATAATAGTAATAATAATAATAATAATAATAATAATAATAATAATAATAATAAAAAGTAATACAAATTTGGGTGATATCATTTCTTGGGGCCTTCTTATCATTCGAGTTAAGATAGCGGGAGAAGATAGAAAGACTTTTCTTTGCTCAACATAATATTTGGCTGGATTCTGTTTCCCCTACTGATTAGCGTGGCTTACAAAATATTGACTTTGAATCTGAATCAAGCAGTGAACCTATCATACAAGACACAACAAACAATTTGAATCATAGTATTCTCTGCCTTCTCAGACTTACAGCAGGAAATGTTAGTCCTCTATTTGCGACGTCTTACAATGCTTTATTTTCTTTAGTAATCTAAAGTGACCAACCTGCTTCTGATATGTCATACTCTTGTTAAGTAAACACACTTGGAAACGTACTTCGAGTGATCATTTGAATTTAATTTGGTTACAGTTAGAAGAAAACAAATTGGTTAATGAAAGTGACCCAGACTTAATTCTATTAACAAAATGATAACGTGAGTAAGAGAGAGAGAGAGAGAGAGAGAGAGAGAGAGAGAGAGAGAGAGAGAGAGAGATATAGTAGTAGTAGTAGTAGCAATTTACAAGAGCAGCATAAGTAGTAGTAGTAGTAGTAGTAGTGGTAGTAGTAAAATTAAATAAAGTTTTAATGTATTAGTTTAGCAAAGTTGTGTGTGTGTGTGTATGAGAGAGAGAGAGAGAGAGAGAGAGAGAGAGAGAGAGAGAGAGAGAGAGAGAGAGAGAGAGATATTTAAAACAAAACCATATTAGATAAAACTCAGGAACGTTGAATTCGCTAATTTAAATCTGCAATTTTTAGTATAAATTCAATAATAATAATAATAATAATAATAATAATAATAATAATGATAATAATAATAATAATAATAATAATAATAATAATAGTAATAATAATAATAATAATAGTTCCAAGATCTACGAATTAAATTGAGAAGGCTATGGAACAGGTATGTAGAAGTGGTGCCAACAATCATAGGAGTACTAAGGACCATACCTAAGACACTGAAAAGGAATCTTGAGGAGGTAGGAGCTAATATAGCCCCAGGACTTGTGCAGAGGAGTGTCCTACTTGAAACAGCACATATAGTGAGGAAACTGATGGATTCCTAAGGAAGCTGGATGTAGCCCTGAACGCCACACTATAATCCAGTTTATTTTTGTAAACATTAATTCACCAAAATAGGATAGCAATAATAAAAAAAAAAAAAACAATAATAATAATAATAATATAGAAACTCAAATACATTATTTAATATTGAAAATTCAAAAATAAAATCGGCTTGCAAATTTTGTATTGCAAAAATCAAAGTTAATATTTCATTGCA
>NC_090734.1:152126492-152133992 GCF_036898095.1 Palaemon carinicauda
GGTTAATAGAGGGAAGATGAAGAAGTTAGGAGGAGGGTAATAGAGGGAAAATGAAGTGAGAAGGAGGAGATAGCGAAAGAAGCTGATGAAGTGAGGTGGAGAATAGAGGGAAGATGAAGTGAGTAGGAGGGGAATAGAGGGAAGAGGAAGAAGTTAGGCGTATGGGAATAGAGAGAAGATGAAGTGAGGAGGAGGGAAATAGAAGGAAGATGAAGGAGGCGGGAATAGAGGGAAGATGAAAAAGTGTGGGGGAAGGGGATGGAGGGAAAATGGAGAAGTGAAGACGATGGGAATGGAAGAAAGATGAAGAAGTGAAAAGGGGAAAAGAGAGGAAGATGATGAAGTGAGGAAAAGGGGAATAGACGGAAGATGATGAAGTAAGGAGGAGGGGGAATAGAGGGAAGATGAAGTGAGGAGGAGGAAAATAGTGGGAATATGAATAAGCGAAGGGGAAGGGAATAGAGGGATGATGAAGAAGTAAGAACGATGGGAATGGAGAGAAGATGAAGTGAAGAGGAGGAGAATAGACGAAATTTGATGAAGTGAGGAGGAGGGTAATATAGGGAGGATAAAGTGAGGAGGAGGGAAATAGGGGGAAGATGAAGAAGTGAGGGAGAAAGGAATGGAGGCAAGATGAAGAAGTAAGGATTATTAGAATGGAGGGAAGATCAAGTGAAGAGGATGGGGAATAGAGGAAAGATGATGAAGTGAGGATGAAGGAAATAGAGGGAAGATGACGAAGTGAGGAGGGGAATAGAGGAAAGATGAAGTGTGGGGAAGGGGATGGAGGAAAAATGGAGAAGTGAAGAGGATAAGAATAGAGGGCAGATAAAGAAGTGTAGAGGCTAATAGAAGGAAGATGATGGAGTGAGGAGGAGGGGAATAGAGGGAAGGTGAAGTGAGGAGGAGGGGAATAGGGATATGATGAAGGAGTGAGGGGGATGGGAATGGAGGGAAGGCGAAGTGAGGGAGGGAAGGAAGATGATGAAGTGAGGAGGAGAGAAATAGAGGGAAGATGAAGAAGTGGGGGGGAGGGGATAGAGGGAAAATGGAGAAGTGAGAAGGATAGGAATGGAGGGCAGATGAAGAAGTGAAGACGGGAATAGAGTGAAGATGATGAAGTGAGGAGGAGGGAAATAAAGGGAACATGAGAAAGTTAGAAGGATGGAAATAAAGGGAAGACGAAGTGAGGAGAAGGGAAATAGAAGGAAGATGAAGAAGTGAAGAGGGGAATAGAGGGAAGATGGAGTGAGGAGGGGAGGTAGCGGAAGAAGTGGATTAAGTAAGGAGGGGAAATGAGGGAAGATGAAGTGAGGAGGAGATAAATATAGGGAAGATCAAGAAGTAAGGTGGGGAATAGAAGGAAAATGAAGAAGTGTGGGGGAAGGGGATGAAAGGAAAAGTGAAAAGTGAGTAGGATGGGAATGTAGGGAAGATGATGAAGTAAGAAGGAGGGAAATAGAGGAAAGATGATGAAGTGAGGAGGAGGGGAATAGCGGGAAGATGATGTAGTAAGGAGGAGGGAAATAGAGGAAAGATGATGAAGTGAGGAGGAGGGAATAGCGGGAAGATGATGAAGTAAGGAGGAAGAAAATAGGGGCAAGATGAAGGAGTGAGGGGGGAAGGGAATGGAGGGAAGATGAAGAAGTAAGGAGGGGGGAAATAGAGGGAAGATGATGAAGTTAGGAGGGGTGAAATAGAGGGAAGATGATGAAGTGAGGAGGGGGAAAATAGAGGGAAGATGATGAAGTGAGGAGGGGGGAAATAGAGGGAAGATGATGAAGTGAGGAGGGGGAAAATAGAGGGAAGATGATGAAGTGAGGAGGGGGGAAATAGAGGGAAGACGATGAAGTGAGGAGGGGGGAAATAGAGGGAAGATGATGAAGTTAGGAGGGGTGAAATAGAGGGAAGATGATGAAGTGAGGAGGGGGGAAATAGAGGGAAGATGATGAAGTTATGAGGGGGCAAATAAGGAAGATGATAAAGTGAGGAGGAGGAGGATAAATGGAAGATGATGAAGTGAGGAGGAGGGAAATAGGGGGAAGATGAAGAAGTGCGGAGGAGGGGAATAGAGGAAAATAAAGTGAGGAGGAGGGGAATAGAGGAAAATAAAGTGAGGACGAGAGGAACAGAGGGAAGATGAAGTGAGGAGGAGGGGAACATAGAGAAGATGAAGTGAGAAGGAGGGGAACAGAGGGAAGATGAAGCGAAGAGGAGGGGAACAGGGGGAAGATGAAGCGAGGAGGAGGGGAATCGAAGGAAGATGAAGTGAGGATTAGGATAATAGAGGAAAATTGAAATGAGGAAGAAGAGTGATCAAGGAGCGATGAAGAAAGGAGAATTGGGAGAAGGATGGGAGGAGGGAAGAGAGGGAAGATGAAGGAGAATGAGGATATGATGAGAGAGAAGATGAGGAAGAGGAGGAGGAGGAAAGAGAGAAGATGAAGTAAGGAGAACGAGACGAGAGAGTAGATGAAGAGAGGAGGAGAGGAAGAGAGACAAAAAAGGAAGAAGAGGAACTAAGAGAAGATGAAGTAAAGAGGAAAGATAGAGAAATATGAAGAAAATAGAGAATCAAGTAAGGAGGTGAAGAGAGAGTAGATAGATGAAAGATAGATGACAAAGAAGAAAGATATAATAAAATGAAAAGGGGGAGAAAGAAAAAATGAATTAGAAGGGGAGGGAGAAAGATGGATAAAATGAATGGGATGAGGAAGAAAAGATGAACGATAACGCTAAAAAAGGAAGGAAGATGTGAGAAAGAGAAAACTGGGAGAAACAGGTGAAAATAGAATGATTGGGGGTAGAAGAATTAGAAACTAGGAACAGGGAGGAATCAAAAGAACTAGAAAAAACGGAGAAATAACACAAAATACATAAGAGAGAGAGAGAGAGAGAGAGAGACGAGAGAGGAGAGAGAGAGAGAGAGAGAGAGAGAGAGAGAGAGAGAGAGAGAGAGAGAGAGAATCTATAATTATCAAAGAGATAACAAACTAGGAAAGCGAAATGAAAGGGAGAACATACAGAATAAATTGAAAGAAATAAGAACGAGTAGATGGACGAGAGAGTAATTGAATACATGAGAGAACACAGGTGATGAAAACCGGAGGGAATATAAAAAAAAAAAAAAGAATAAGAATAAAGAGGAGAAAAGAAAAATATTAATTAGTAGAAAAACATGAAAGTAATGGATAAGAGGAAATTTTAAAATAATAAAAATTAAATAAGGTGTTAAGATGGAGAGGGAATTAAAATAACTTGAAAAAAGGAAAAATATGCGAAATAAAATAAAAATTAGAAGAAAAAGAAGAAGAAGAAGAAGAAGAAGAATAAGAAGAAGAAGTAGAAGGTAAATAGAAATTGAAAGAAGAAGAGCAAGAAGAAAAAGAAGAAACAACCGAGATAAAAATACACCCAAAAGAAAAAGAGCAACGAATAAACCTTCCAAAGGAAGAAGAAACTCCACCAAACACAGCAACATGAGCGCAAAGGGCCATACATCTGGTTATGCTGCTACATTCCTCTTTTTTTTTTTTCTTTTTTTTTCCAGCAAGTGAATTGCCTTTGGGAAAAGGGGGTCGAGAGATCCTGCAGATATACAGCTGCCTCGCAATCCTTGCTTCTACCACGTCTCCAGCAAGGAGGAAAAACAAACAAATAGAACCTCGCTTTTACTCTTAACACTTAATATAATTCTCCCTTTACCTTTTTGCTTTCAAGTTTCTTTTTCGACGTCTACACACATACAACCATGCATAATCAAATATACATATGCATATATAATTGGACATATATCTTAATCATTTTATAGGTAGGAGGTTGGCCAGGGCACCAGCCACCCGTTGAGATACTAACGCTAGAGAGTACTACATCGGATCCCTCTCTCTTGTTACGGTTGTTCATTTTCCCTCCGCCTACATACACAAACAGCGAATAGTCTGGCCTATTCTTTACAGATTCTCCTCTGTCCTCATAAACCTGACAACACTGAGATTAACAAACACTTTCCTCTTGGTAAGGGTAGAAGAGACTCTTTAGCTATGGTAAACAGTTCTTCTAGGAGAAGGACACTCAAAAATCAAACTATTGTTCTCTAGTCTTAGGCAGTGTTATAGCCTCTGTACCATGGTCTTCTACTGTCTTGGGTTAGAGTTCTCTTGTTTGAGGGTACACTCAGGCACGCTGTTATGTTTTGTTTCTCTTTCTCTTGTTTTGTTAAAAGTTTTTAGTTTATATAGGAGATATTCATTTTAATGTTGTTACTCTTCTTAAATTTTTATTTTTCCTTGTTTCCTTTCCTCACTAGGTTAATTTCCTTGTTGCAGACCCTGGGCTTATAGCATCCTGCTTTTCCAACTAGGGCTGTAGCTTTGCAGGTAATAATAGATGGTAACAATAATAACAATATATTCGCACATATGAAACACACGTTAACATTAGCAACCGGAGCCATTGGCATTTCTCTTAAGAGCACTCGTGGTTCAGTGGATATGGTGTATATGTAGTTGATTATGTACCTGGTAGAGAGCAACTGTGGTGTATCGCATCCCAGAGGGCTTGCTGATAATTGGAATTCCAACGCCTTCTAGTATTATTAGGACACAAACTTCCAATATCTCTCAATTTCCACAAACAAACACACACACTTATATATATATATATATATATATATATATATATATATATATATATATATATATATATATACTGTATATACAGTATATGTTTAGCTCCCTCACCCCCCTCTCTCTGTATATATATATATATATATATATATATATATATATATATATATATATAGAGAGAGAGAGAGAGAGAGAGAGAGAGAGAGAGAGAGAGAGAGAGAGAGAGAGAGAGAGAGAGAGAGAGAGAGAGAGTTTAGAATTAACGTGTAATTACATAAAAACCGCTATGGTCTGACAATCCATTAGTATCATCATTGTTTTCTTGGTTACATTAATTTTATGCACGCCAAGCGATTTACATCAACGAACAGACAAAAACACACACGTCTTTCCTAGTGTAAAAATGTAAGCTACCATTATTTCATGGGATCAATAATAAATGAGGCGTGGGGCTCGCAGCTTCACTCGCAAGCTAAAATAAATAGTTATCCAAAGTTTCTATATCTATCTATCTATTTACATCTATATACAGTATATCATCATCATCAGCCGTTACTAGTCCACCGCAGAACAAAGGTCCCAGACATGTTCTTCCGCTTGCATCTGTTTATAGTCTTTCTCTTCCTCTCCCTACTTCTTTTGCAATCTCTAGTGGCCCATTCTGCTATTCTTAATGTCCAACTATTATCTGTCGTTCCCATTATATGTCCTGCCTATATCCACTTCATTTTCTTACACGTTGTTAGAATATCCTCTAGTTTGTTCTCGTATCCATGTTGCCTTTTTTCTGTTTCCTGGTGTTATTTCTATCGATATTCTTTCCTGAGCTCTTTGAGTTACAACTAGCTGATGTTCTAAGGCTTTAGTAAGGATCCAAGTTTCTGATGCAGGATCATCCGATTAAATGCTCTTCCTTTAAGAGAAAGTGAAATTTTACTTTTCATAATCTCATTTTGTTTACCAAATGCTCTTCATCCCATGCTTATCCTTCTTTTAATTTCGGTCTCGTGTCCTGGGGAAACACTTCCTGTCAGTCTTAAGTACGTATATTCATTAACAATCCAAAGAGGCTCGTCTATAACTCTTATTTCTTGTCTCTCAGCATTATCATCAAACATCATCCTAGTTTTACAAATATTAATTTTCAATCCTACATTTCAGCTTTCTCTATTCGGGTCTTCTATCTTCTCTTGCAATTCCTCACATGATTCACTAAACACAACTATGGCATCTGCTATTCTCAAGTTGTTAAGGTATGTTTTTACTCTTCTTTAAATATTTCATTTCCGGTTTTCATTACTTCTCTTGTAGTTTATTTCCTTATTTCCTCTCATCACTGGCTTATTTTTTCCTGTTGAAGGCGTTATAAGCTTATAGCATGAAATTAGAATTGTAGCTTAGCTAGTAAAAATAATAATAATAATAATTAATAATAATAATAATAATAATAATAATAATAATAATAATAAAACACATCTATCAATGTTTTTTCTTAATTTCCTTTGAATAGAGAGACATCTCTAATCAAAAGATAAAGATACGAGGATACACAAATGTATAATGTATTTCAAAGCTTGGCTTAAACAATAGTAAAGTAGTTTGTTTACATTTGCTCTGAAACAAACTCAATTCGCTAGGATGGAATTTCCATGTGTGAAACTTGAAAGAAATATAAAATTAAAGTGTCAATAAATTTAGAGACAAGTGATACGGGAAATATCGTGAAATAATTAATAAAAAACAGTGGTTTGTTTACTTATTACAGCAACAAATGTCACTAAAATCTTTTTCAAAGACCCAGAGGGTGAAGAGGAATATGGATCACAACCATAAGCGCTGGAGCCGGGGATACCATTCAGGTAAGCAACTGCTTTAAAGGTTTAAAAACCACTCATGAATGGCAGAGGATATGGACAGTGACAATGACCGTATACACATATTATGATCAGCGCCCAAGCTTCCACTCCGCCCAAGCTAGGACCAGGGAGGGCGAGGCTATGGATCATGATAACTCAGCACATAGAATTATTGGTTCCCCCAAATCCCCAATCCATAGCTCACAAGGATGGTGAGCTTGCAGACACTGCAAGAAATTATCGAGATTGAACAGGACTCGAACCCCAGTTTAAAGGCTAGACAGCATGACGGAGTAAAGAAAGCAGAAATAGAGGTAATGCAGAAGGCTAAAATGAGTTCAATGACCCGAAAATAATTCCTATAGTGTTTGTTAAGTCAACAGTGATGTTAATGTAAATAATGGAGAAAGTATCTAATTTCAGAGAACTTACATTCTCAAGTTATTTCTAATATCAATCCACTATTAATGACTACAAAATCGGAAGGGAGAAAAATAGGTCGAAGACGGATGATAATATTAATGGGAAAAATGCGAAAAGTGTGTTATTACAATATAAATTTTATAGCAATTCTTCAGCTTAATGATTTCTCAAGCTATATGATATGGGAGACAAAAGTGGCTCCTTTCTTTGATATAGCATTGGTACTACCATCATCATAATCTTACAATAACAATACGTATGGAAAATTAGAAGGATAATATCAAGATATGAAGGAAGTAAGAAGGATAATAACAAGACATAAAGGAAGTAAGAAGGATAATAACAAGACATAAAGGAAGTAAGAAGGATAATAACAAGACATAAGGAAAGTAGGAAGTATAATACCAAGATATGAGGGAAGTAGAAAGGATGATAACAAGGCATAAGGGAAGTAGGACAAATAACAATAAGATACAATGAAAGTAGGAAAGATGATAAAAAGACTTAAGGGAACTAGAAAGGATAACAACAAGACATAAGGGAAGAAGAATAATAACAACACATAAAGGAAGTAGAAAAGATAATAACCATGCATA
>NC_090734.1:152146492-152161492 GCF_036898095.1 Palaemon carinicauda
AGTCAAATATTTTTCGATGTTTCAATGAAATGAATGGCATTTACGAAAACATCATTATTATTATTACTATCAAAGCTACAACCTAGTTGGAAAATCAGGATGCCACAAGCCCAAGGGCTCTAAAAAGGGAAAGCAATCAATGCGGGAAGGAAACAGAAAACTGAATAAACTAAATATGAAAAGTAATAAGAAAATACGCAAGAGTTAGATCAGTAATACCGTTAAAATAGATGTCAGCTACAAACTATGATACAAGATTTACGTCAAATAGTTCGTTCAACAGAAAAACAATAGCAACTAGTTTGAAGTTCTGAAGTTCCACCGATTAAATCACTCCATAAAATCATTCCACAAGCTGGCCACAGCTGGAATAAAACTTTTAGAATACTATGTAGTACCGAGCCTTATGTGGAGAAGACAAAATATTTACATTTAAATGAATACTTATATTACTACGTAAAGGATGGTACAATCCGAGATCTGAATGCAAAATATGGGCATAATTATGAAAAATATTATACAACACCCACAACGAACTAATTGAACAACGGTGCCACACACTAGTATCCAGATTAAGAATAGGGAATTTCACAGACCGTATGTTGTTCTCCAACAAATTAAGATGAGAGTTAGCAGCTAAAGATCAGAAGGAAATATTCGATGCATTTCCCAAGGATATATTGGTCACCCAAAATCTGAAAAGAATCAACATACCAATTTTCTTATATACAATAGAAGAGGAAACAGGCCAGATGTGTTTTTCAACAGTAAGGAGATTCACCTCTAGAATTTCAAATTTGTATACAGTATAGTTGAAGAGACATTGCCAATGCAAAGATCTGGATGTTGCGGAGCAATTGTCCTTGACCTGCTTACAATCATTCTATGAGTTTTGTTAGAGTTCAATTTCATATCCCATTATTTGCACCATACACTAATTACAGCTAGATCTTGATAAAGGACTTCGGAAATTATAGGTTTACATTCAGGAGATAAAATTGATGCAAAGAGTAGCATCTTCTGCGTATACATGTAACAAGCTTATTTTCTGGGTCAAACCACATGTACGTATATAGTATTAGGACCCCCAGATAAAACACACCTATTGTCAATATGATACCCATCAACAACTACTCATTAATATTAATTACTTAAGAATTCAATAAAGATGCTAAGAAAAAAACCACCCACTCCCAACTGTTTAAGTTTGATAACAAGGGTCTCATGATAAACACGGTCAAAGGCAGCACTAAAATTAAGGCCAACCAGATGAACTTCCTGGTCACAATAAAGGGGATTTCTGTACAGCATTGGAGACCGTAAGAAAGGCACCTTATGATCCAAGCCAAACAGCTATGTAGGGGGAAAAATTATTACCTTAAAAAAAAAAGCTCAAAAACTTTAGATAAAGGAGAGTTATGGAAATTGGGCGTTAATCAGCAGGGCTGAATAACATTATCAATTCTACAACAAGTGCTAAAAGAACCTCTTCTAGCTAACTTACAAAAGAAAATAAAAAAAGAAATATATTATAAATAGTCAGCTGTCTTTATAGAAACACGAAGAAAATTACCATTTGGGTCTGTCTATACCTCCATAAGCATCAAGGTCCTTCAAGATTGTTTTAATTTGATGGGACCACAAAGCTAAACTAGTTAATTTAGCTTCACAAAAACAGGAATGAAGTAGATCAAATTTAATCTGCTCTCTGTCAACCTTAACGCTTGAAATAATTGATCTAATTGTACTTCACTCACAAAAACTTGGAGATAAACGCTTCTCTTATTTCAAACAGATTTTAATAATAAAATATATTATCAAATGGTTATCACCTAACCACGATTTGTAACCTCTTCTAACAACCTCAACAAAATGAAGGATTCTAATTTTAATTTTAATCATGGGCTTTTTACCCACAAAATTAAAGTTCTTGTGCTATTCGCTTTGTAAATACAATCCTGACCATTGCATATCAACACACAAAACATTGGTCACTTTTAGCAAGTTTGTCTGAACATACTAGAAAATGTTCAAGGAGGCGGGGGGGGGGGGGGGTCACAAAGAGAAGCTGCTGTTTAATCAATAGTTCTTACAAACATATATTCATATTCAAGTGCCAAAATAATATATGCAAAAATTGAAAGAATTGAATAGGTTGATAAGTTACAACCTCGTATTTGCATCCAAAGTAGATTATGTTGTTACTACCCACCTGACTTCCCTAAACACACACATATATATACATATATATATGTATGTATGTACTGTATATATACACACAAAAACACACTTCCGACCGAGCCTAACATATATATATTATATAAATACATATATATATATATATATATATATATATATATATATATATATATATATATATATATATATATATATATATATATATACGGTATACCCATTACCAGCAAACACTATTTATTAACAAGATCCGAGCAACTGATGCTTCATCATATGAAAAAATACAAGATAATTTTATCACGACAAGAAAATTTACATGATCCAATTATAATGAAGGTGACATTCGGCATTCTAGCGACATTGCCCCAAATACTTTTAAATCAGTAACAGAATTGCATGTATAAAAGAACAATTTAAAACACAGCAAATTGTATCACAACCAAGTGATTTTTTTCTTAAAAGGTTAATCAACAATGATGGGAAATCACAGCAAAAGTAAAAAAAATATCGTTCGTTAATAAAGGGAAAAAAAATCATTTAAACTAATTCGGAAAGATAAGAACAGAACGGTTCAGAAAAGTAAAATGCATTTCCAGCCCCTTTTCCATTTCAAAAAAGGGAATAAAATCGACGAAAAATAAAAATTGAAAATTGGACATTGAAAGGCCAGAAATATACCCTTATCATATTAGTTCAATAAGCGATCTCCATCCGTTATTTGTCCCCGAATACTCTGTCCCGGTCATTTGTTTTCGCTCCACGATAAAAAGCACATCGGGCTCTTGAAATATTTTCCTATCGTGTAATCTCTCCATTTCACCGCCCTCTCTCTCTCTCTCTCTCTCTCTCTCTCTCTCTCTCTCTCTCTCTCTCTCCTCTCTCTCTCTCTCTCTGTATATGAACACAAAAATATATAATCTCACACTAAAGTGTTCGTGTGTGTTGGTTCATGATTTCGTTCGAAGATAATCTAGTCGTAAACCAATCTCTCTCTCTCTCTCTCTCTCTCTCTCTCTCTCTCTCTCTCTCTCTCTCTCTATATATATATATATATATATATATATTATACGGATTTATATCTAATATATACCTATATATATAAACATATATATATATATATCTATATATATATATATATATATATACACACACATATACACTCACTAGTTTACGTTGCACGCAACCCGTCAAGTGACGAATAAATATATACATAGATATCTACACGAAAAAACTTCTTACGGTATATGACTACTCTCCCTTACCTTTTATATATATATATATATATATATATATATATATATATATATATAAATATATGTATATATATATGTGTATATATATATATATATATATATATATACATACGATTCATTATCTCTAAAATTCAATCCCCATATCAGGGACACATCTTGCTCCTATCCCCATATGCTCCGCAATCCTTATGAGCCGGAGCATACCTCAATGGCCCCATCAATGCTACCCTTGGGATAGGGACCATGAAATTCAAGAGGCCACTGGGGACCTCACGCGGGCCCTCTTGGGTAATATTGAAGTTGATGGTCTCCACTGGTCCTTTAATCTTCATTTTCTCCATTCAACAATTTCATTGCGGATTCTATTGTTTAGTAATCAATGATAACGTAAAATACCTTTTTAAAGGTAAACAGTAATAATAATAATAATAATAATAATAATAATAATAATAATAATAATAATGAACATATGAAGAATATATAAAACTAGTGTACGTGAGCCTTCAAAAATAACGGTTAAAAAGGCAGATTGATATGCACACACACGCATCCCCTTCTCACCAGGGTATGACTAATCCCTCTCCCCCCTACCCGAGGACAGGGAACGCTTAGCGTGAACATAATGTATATATATATATATATATATATATATATATATATATGTGTGTGTGTGTGTGTGTGTGTGTGTGTGTATATATCCAACTACTTGATCTTTATTACATAGAGGGATATAATATAGTATAATATTAAAATTAGTAATAATAATAAATTGAATAATAACGAAATTGTTAGTGTATATGATTAAACAATATTATAGCTTCAATAAAATGAATTATTACCGCTGACTTTACTGCTGTTATAATATCAATATCAAATAACTAGAAAGATAGAAAAAACGACTTCAGTCTTCTATAAAATCCCAAATTTTGATCTTGCTTTCATTACCACATACGAAATCTAAGAAACCCAAAAATCTTAATTTTAGCTACAATAATCATCAATAAAATCTAAATATTATCTAAACAAAACGATCATTAATAGAACCTTGTGTGTATGTGTGCGTGTGTACGCGCGCGTACGAGCGCGTGTCAATAGCCCGCAGGTTATTTTGACAGTCTCAATCCCAATCAAAAGTTTTAAGGAATAAATTGGAGGTGAAGAAAATTTGATTTTCTCCCAGACGGATAAAAAGCTTGAATGGAAGGACACCATTTCACCCTTGATTGCTCAAATTCCCCCTTCCCCTACATCTATTCCCCTCACACCATAATTCCCCCTTCCCTCACTCTCTTTGACCCTCCCCTCCATCAACACGCACCGCCAAATATTCCCCTTACTACCCCATTACTTCCTCCCCCTTACTCCCCATCTCATCCTTGCCAATTCCATATTTCCCCTCTCCCTTCTCTCTTTCCCCTCTTCCTTCTCTCTTCCCCCTCCCTCTACTCATTACAATTCCCCGCTTTCCTTTTAAAGTCTCGTTTTAATAGCTTAAGGCATTAAATTGGTAGACCCTTTTCAGAATGAATTTGCGATGAATAATTCATATATGAATGGGATGTCAGTGGTTACTCCGGACTGATAATGTGAGTTTACTGATTCATTCTTTATCTTATTTTGACTTTTTAAAATTTTTTTTCTTCTTTTTCACGTTTTGGTTGCCAATTTTAACTCAAGTTTTTTCCTCTGTATTTTTCGTTATATCCGATTTGTATTTTGATTTCATGGATTTTCATGGTAATATTTATTTAGAGATTCTAAAATATCAAGAACTACTACTACTACTACTACTACTACTACTACTACTACTACTACCAATAATAATAATAATAATAATAAGAATAATGATAATAATAATAGTAATAATAATAAGAAATCATAGATTTAATACAATCTATATAGTGATGATCAATTGCAATTGCAAAGCATGAATAATAATAATAATAATAATAATAATAATAATAATAATAATAATAATAATAACACTGTCATTTAAAAGTAGTTGTTCCAAAAGAATTTATAATTTTTTTAAACATAATACATGAGTTTGTAAACCTTCAAATTGAGCATAAAAATGAATGTACAAAATGAATAACGGATATTACTCTTAGAAATTCTGGCATTTGAGCAAATCTATATTTTTGTAAATAATCTTAATCATTTGATTTGGACAAGATACTGAGAGCTCAAATGAAAGTGATAAGAAATAACAAGAGTTACAAGGATTTTGGATGTCTCAAAAGATTTTTTAGTCCATCTACAAAGACTCCATTTACTCTTGGATAGTGCAAATAAGTTTAAACGTTTATTATTATTATTATTATTATTATTATTATTATTATTATTATTATTATTATTATTATCATTATTATTATCATTACAAGCTAAATTATGACCTCAATATTGAAAAAGCAGTATGCAATAAGCCCAAGGGCTCCAACGGGGAAAAATAGCCTAGTGAGGAAAGGAAACAAGGAAATAAAAAAATTATAAGAGAAGTAATAAACAATTAAAATAAAATATACTAGGAATAGTAACATTAAATTAGATCTTTCATATATAAACTATAAAAATTTAAAAGAAACATGAAAGAGAGAAATAAGATAGAATAGTGTCCCATAGTAGTGTACCCTCGAGCAAGAGAACTCTAACCCAAGACAGTGGAAGGACATAGTACAGAGGCTATGGCACTATGGGAATTTTTATTATCTTATCCAACTTATTCTCAGAATTCGTTTACTGTGTTACTGATTACTACATCCGCTGGAAGTCTGTTCCATGTATTTGCTATTTTGTAAGTCAAGAAATTGCCACATTGAGTGGTGTGACAAGAATAAAGGAAAAAAATATAATAAATGTGAAGGTTTACGAGAGCCCAAATGAAGAAGTGGAAAATAGAACGAAAGGAGATAAGAAATAACAAGAAACGAAAATTAAGAAAAAGAGCATTTTAAGAAATGATAAGGTTTACCGAGAACCCAAATGGAGAAGTGGAAAGTACAACAAGAGAAGGAGGTAAGCTATAGCAAGAGACGAGAATAAATAAAACGAGAAGTATTAGAAATGTGAAAGAGGCTTCTGTTTCTGTAAAAATATACAGTTTTATTATGAATACGAATATTAATAATAATAATAATAATAATAATAATAATAATAATAATAATAATAATAATAATATTATTATTATTATTATTATTACTTGCTAAGGTACAACCCTAATTGGAAAAGCAGGATGCTGTAAGCCAGGGGATCCAACAGGGAAAATAGCTAAGTGAGGGAAGGAAACAAAGAAAAATAAAATATTTTAAGAAGAGCAACAAGATTAAAATAAATATCTCCTACATAAACTATAAAAACTTTAACAAAACAAGAGGAAGAAAAATAAGATAGATTAGTGTGCCGGAGTGTACCCTCAAGCAAAAAAACTCTAAGCCAAGACAGTGGAAGACCATGGTACAGAGGCTATGGCACTACCTAAGACTAGAGAACAATGACTTGATTTTGGAGTGTCCTTCTCCTAGAAGAGATGCTGACCATAGCTAAAGAGTCTCTTCTAGCCTAACCAAGAGGAAAGTAGCCACTGAACAATTACAGTGCAGTAAGAAGAATTATCTGGTAATCTCAGTGTTGTCAGGCGAATGAGGACAGAAGACAATGTGTAAAAAAAAGGCCAGACTATTCGATGTATGTGTGTACGCAAAAGGAAAATGAACCGTAACCAGAGAGAATGATCCAATGCACCACTGTCTGGCCAGTCAAAAGACCCATAACTCTCAGGAGGTAGTATATCAATGGGTGGCTGGTGACCTGGCCAACATACTATCTTTATGCTTTAGTATAAAATTATAATTTGAATATGAAATTAACTCAATACACAAACATATTTCTTTAATCTAATAAGGTTGAATATCATTGTTATTTAATATGTTTTTAGGAAAATAAGGATAAACATCAAAGGGGTGAGATGAAATCAGATCCATTAACACGTGCTCAAGGCAAACGGTTTGTGGGAATCCAACCTACAATCAAACGTCATTATGAGATTAAGACCTCAACGAGAGAGAGGAGAGAGAGAGAGAGGGAGAGAGAGAGAGAGAGAGAGAGAGAGAGAGAGAGAGAGAGAGAGAATTAATTGCGTTAACTATGGAGGGTCAAATAAATTTTTTCTTTTTAATAGTATTTTTTCTTTTTTTTGCGATAACACTTATTCAATTTTACTGAATTTTTATTGGTTGTTGTAGTTATCATCTCAAATTGCAAAATGTTTAAGAGAACAATACACACATCATATAGATCAACAACAACAATAATAATAAAAATAATATTAATCACTTTAAAAGGTAAAAAATGTAAAATCCAAACAAGAGTAAACTAAAACAGTCAAAGCAATAAAAAACAAAATGGGAGCTTCAATCTATACACACACACACACCACACACACATATAATATATATAAATATATATATATATATATATATATATAACACGTTTAAATGTGCAAAATCTATCATTAATCGAATGCCAAGTTACAAACCTACCAATTAGCTACGATAGGGAAGATGGGTTGATTTCAATTCTAAGTACAAAAAACCTGAATTCGACAGGTATAAGTAGGCCTACACAAGAATTGTCATTGACTTTTGTCTTTTCTTCGTGGCTAAATGGTAGTGTCACCGTCATACAAGTATCCTGGACCAGATTTCGAAACCCGGCCGGTCAGATACTAGTCTTTGAGTGATTTCGCCTGGGGCTCTGATCCCGAGGTCGGTAAGAGAAGCCAGACTATAATGTATTATAATATATGGCTTATTTGAAATATGAAAAACGCGTTTCAAATGTGCAAAATTATTATCACTATATATATATATATATATATATATCATAAAAGAGAGTATTCCCGAGAGTATACTGAAATAAATAACACATAACAGCCCTAGTAAGCCCCAAGACACTCATTTATCCACCCTACATACGAAGCCGAGAATCCAACAGCCACCCAAGCCGCCACGTATCTCCTCTCTTGTATCATGTATCTTGTACATCTCCCCACAAGCGATGAAATAAAGATACACCAATGGATAGGCTTGATATGGCATCCCATTAAACGGTGGCCATATTACCACTCCTAATTTTTTCTCTCTCTCTCTCTCTCTCTCTCCTTTTTGTCCTCCGCTTTCTTTTACTTCCTCTCTCTCTCTCTCTCTCTCCTCTCTCTCTCTCTCTCTTCTTTTTGTCTTACGCTTTCTTTTCCTTCCTCTCTCTCTCTCTCTCTCTCTCTCTCATTTTACCACCCTCTCTCACCCTCTCGCGAAGGAACCTCCCCCAACCCTTAATGTTCAGTAAATTTCTCAGTCCTCCCTACTGCTATTAGTTACACACTTTTCGACTAGACTTTAATTGTCCATGGACTGCGGGGGAAAAGAGAGAGAGAGAGAGAGAGAGAGAGAGAGAGAGAGAGAGAGAGAGAGATTGCCAAAAAGGAAAAAAAAAATCCTGACTCGTTAATGGACTATAAAACAGTTTTGGACCAAAGACATTTCTTATCCTTTTGTTATTCCTTCGTCTCCTGAGTTCTAAATAACATTAACAAAAGTAATATTAACTAAACAGCAGCAATCTGATAATAATAACATTAATATCTAATGATAAATGACGCTTATTTTAAATCCTCATGTTGCAGTAATATCTTTGTAAAATTTATTCAAATGACATCTCGTGACAAAAGCAGTCTTTCATCGCACATTCTTTTTTACTAAGATTCATCTCAACATATCTTTTGGTTCTCGTTGTAGACCACACTGCCTCTCACTCCAAACGCCTGTAAAATCTGTTGTAAGGTTTATTAAACTTTGTTCTTGATAGGTAAACGAGCTAACTCCTACCGCAACCTTACTCTTTGATCAATATGTTAAATCACAAGATATTTTATTGAAAATTTGCCGTAAAAAACGGCAAAACTCCCAGAATAATGTTGCCAGACATTTACTGTTTAAAAAAGTGATACATTGACGTATAGGAGCGGTATTACGGTCACCAAGCCGTAAAAGATATGAACAAAGTAAGGTAAAAATTACGGCCGCCTGTACTTCACTGAAATACCGCTGAGAACAATATATTTTTACGGATATTTTCGGTTTAATATTATCCATTTTTAACAGTGTGAGTTTCAAATTCTTTTGGCTGTATCGTTCAAAATAACATCTGTTAAATTTACAGTTGTATTGAAGGCTACTTTTCATAGCAGTATATTAAACATTTTTTGAACTCCAAAAGCAGATTCCAACTTCGAATGTTACATCCCAACTGACTGATTTATTAACTGCCCTCTGCCGTCGCAAAGACTATAGCCATCGGCGAAAAAAAATGCCTCAAAACTGAGCGAATCCAGTATACAGTATGGAATAAATAAATGAAATTTAATAATCTCGACATCGCAGACTTAATGACCCGATTCAGACTTTCATGATGTAAATATTATTTCAGAAATTTATATATTTACTTATTTATCTATCAATTAACTGATATTTCAATATCGTTTACCTATCAGATATCTGATATTTATTTTAATAATATTTATATATATGTTAATTGATATTTCAATATAATTTATGTATCAATTTACTGATATTCTAACATCTATCTTTCAATTAACTTATATTTTAATATTCTTCACCTATTTATTAAATGATGTTTTAATATAATTTATCATTAAATTAAATGACATTAAAATATAATTCCTCTATCACTTAACTGATATCTTAATATAATTTACCTATCAATTAAATGACATTAAATCATATTACATCCATCACATAAATGGTATTTTAATATAATTTACCTATAAATTAAATCATATAAAAATATTGCTGATACTGTAATACCTAAAATTGAAAGCAAAATCTCAGTTACTCATATTGCAAGAATTAGGATTTGAAACTGTCCTCTCAGGACTCAACCCTGAGGATTCGTTGGAGGAGGAAGTGGGTGAAGGGGAGGAAAAGGAAGAAGGAGAGAAGGAGAAGAGAGAGAACAAAACATTCCCAGACATGCGTGCCGCCAGAAATCACACATCTCTCTCTCTCTCTCTCTCTCTCTCTCTCTCTCTCTCTACAAAGACATGGGTTCATTCCTCAAGCCCACGTAGGGAAAATTAACACAAAAGCAAGTTCCTATCTAGTATGCGTCAAATGAACTTGGTAATGAGCTAAAAGTCTGAGGAAGATTAAATCAAAGAAATTCTTCACTTCACTGCTCTTCAAGAAGAACAATTCAAAATCAAACCATTGTTCTCTCGCCTTGGGTAGTGCCACAGCCTCTATACCAAGGGCTTTCGCCTGTCTAGGGTTAAAAATTCTCAGGCACACTTCTTTGTTTCCTCATTTCCTTTCCTCACTGGGCTATTTTCCTGTAGGAGCCCTTGGGCTTATAGCATCCTGCTTTTACAACTAGGGTGTAGTTTAGCTAATAGAAATAATTAGGTAGTAAAGACATTAATTTTCTCTTTATCTTGCTCACTCTAAAATCACCAGATTCTCTTTACACCTTCAAACGGGAAATAAATCACGGTTCATAATCACCTTCGCAACGCTCGTGTTAAGATGACCAAAATCAACTGGCAGTATTTATCTGGCATCTCACGCACGGAACCAAACGCCAGTCATTTAACCAGTTAGACTGTCACGCAGCCAGTCTGGCGTTCAGGCAACCAATCAGTCACCGTGCTGTTAATGAAAGGACGCCATAATCATCTCTAAACACGAGGGAGGCTTCATAAGTGATGCTTTAATGAGACGATTTTCTTTTTTTTTTCCGGAGCTTCTAAGCTTTTAAAGACCCTCGTTTGGCAAGACGAACGTTACCTTCGGATTTTCTTGGGTTTTCGTGACGTGTCGTGTCGAGGAAGGTATGGAAGGTCTGCGTAGGAAAACAGATATAGTGTACACACACACAAAGACCCACACTTGAGAGATACTGGGACCAGATAGTGCTACAATGAATCCTTCTCTGGTTACAGCTCATTTTTCCTTTGCCTACACATATACCGAATATTCTGGCCTATTCTTTACACATTCTCTTCTTTCCTCATGCACCTGACAACATTTACAGAACTGAAAAATTCTTCTCCACACAACGGGCTACCTAAGGCAATGTAATTGTTCAGTGGCTACTTTACAGTTGGTAAGGGTAGAAGAGACTCTTTAGCTATGGTAAGCAACTCCTCTAGAAGGACACTCCAAAATCAAAACGTTGTTCTCTATTTTTGGTTAGTGTCGTAGCCTCTGTACCATGCTCTTCCACTTTCGTGCGTTAGAGTTCTCTTGCTTGAGGGTACACCCAGGAACACTATTCTATCTGTTTCCTTACTTCCTTTCCTCACTGGGCTATTTTTCTGTTGGAACCCTTGGGCTTATAGAATACTGCTTTTCTTACTAATGGTTATAACTTAACTAGTAATAATAATACGAATGAAGTTCTGGTTCCACCTTTTTCTCCAACCTGGTTGCTATTCATTTAAAGATATTAATGAACAGACATTTCATTCACTGCTTAGCTCATGCATATATATTCATACACTACACTTGTATATATACATGAAAGAAGAGAGAGAGAGAGAGAGAGAGAGAGAGAGAGAGAGGATCCTTCCATAACCGGTTGGTAGCTGGAATGAAGGCTCTCATTTATACTGTAAAGTAGCTTCTTATTACGCTCAAGCCTTAAAATAGTAGTAGTAGTAGTAGTATATTTCATCTTCGTTCATCACCTGATTCTCACATGTAAATCCTTTTTGTAATTTCCACAAGGAATTAATTTTGATAATTAGAAAATATTTTAAAGGTTTATTTGATACAATTTGATAATATTTTAGCCAAAGAAATACTAAGAAACCCATAACACAGATCTTGATTATTTCCCAAACATATCTGCATATGCATATTCAATATCCAAGAGCATGAGAAAACTTTTACCATCCATTTCACTTATTTTCTTTTTGTGTCATGAAGTAAACATCGAAACCGATTCTTTGTAAGATCATAACACAGAAATTACTCGTGGACTTTTCAATGGTTTTATTATATTTTCCGATAAATTGACCCACTTTCGAAAATAATTTCCGAGATTGGGGAATAAATAAGGCTATGAGGTAATTAGCTTCAACATTTGAATCTATAAAAAAGACCAAAATTTTAGTCTATACAAAGGGAAGTTTTATATTTTCAGTAAAACTAAATACGTATTCAGAAGTGAACTCTAAATGGAGAAAGTAGATTTCTTTTCAAATATGATTTACCTTAGTATTCTGAAGCAGTTTCAACAAACAACCAAACACAAAACACAAAGAAAAAATAACAATAATAATAATAATAATAACAATAATAATAATAATAATAATAATAATAATAATAATAATAATGAGTTGTTTATTATGAGATCTAGAAATGAAGTACATCGAAGAATTAAAAACAGTAATAAAGCTGAAGAAAAAAAGATTTTTTAAAAAATATCTAAATAAACACATGCAAGTTTTATAAACATTCTACAATTATACCACCAAAATCTATTTCTTTTTGAAACAAATAAGTAGAGCGGCTTAGAAATCAAATTAATAGAGCTATACACTCGCCAGAGAGATTAGTTCACCAAACTTTCACCTGGACTCCACCAGGAACTAGAGAGTTGGAAGACCCAGGCCTACATAGCTGAGGACTACGAAGCGCGAAGTAGTAAATGATGAGTGGAGAAGTATTGACTCAAAAATCTCTAGATAGAGACGACTGGCGAAATCTAACCGAGGACCTTGCGTCAATAGGCGTAAGAGGAGATGATGATGATGATGAGGATGATGATACACAAAATACCATCGACGTTATGTATCTATCTTTCTGCCAGTCCGATAATCATGATGCAATTTAATTATATAGGAAAGGACCAAAGGACCCTAAAAATGTTTGATACCCAAACTGGAAAGGGTAAAGGAAACGATAATTGCATTTGTTAATGTTAGTCAGCTGGCGTGGGTCAACGCGATTGGTAATTACAATATCAAGATTCATACCTAAAAATAAAAAGTCCATATTGATTGATGTAATTATCAACACAGTGGGTGAATTCAAAATTAATGTAATATGTTTTTGATAAAATTTGTATTGCTTGTATTTTTGACGACGACTGAAGTCCTTTGCCTGTCAAAATGACTGAGTGAGTGGGGTGAGTGATTGCGAATGTTTTATATATATATATATATATATACGATGGAAACAAGTACCTCATTTCACAAAAGTTTATGTAGAAAATTCATCTGAGGTCTCGGGATACATTTAGATTTTCAAGGTTGTAAAGTATGATATACATAAAAAAGATAATTCTAAAGCTAGCTATAGTCTCCAATACACGCACAATAATAACACGAATCTTACAATATATTATCAATAACCAATAGTGGAATATTACTTATTAAAATCTCATTCATATCGTGTATTTTGGCAAGGAATATATTGAATAAATATCAATATATTACATGAATTTTGAAATAGAAAACCAGTCATCCAACCCCACCCTCAATACTCGCCAGTAGGAAGTGGGCGGAGCCTAACCTCTATTTCCTTGAAGAAAAGGTGGAGTGGGAGAGGGAGTGGGATTTGGAGTGGGAGCGAGAGTGTGGAGGCGTGGATCTGGAAGCAAAACCACCCTGGCAGCGTAATTTTTCTTCAAAAAAGGGAGAGGATGGGATCCTTCGAGGAAGAACAGTACGAGGAGGGAAGATTGTTATTTATGGCGCTGTTTTTAAGGGGGACTCTATGGAAGACGCCATCAGGCTTTAACAAAAGAGAAGCAGGAGGAGGACGAATGGGTGGAGGAGGAGGGAAAAAGAGAGGGGGAGGGAGATAAAAAGAGGAGGAGGAGGAGGGGATAAAAAGAAGAAGAGAAACAGGGAAAAGATAGGGGAAGGAGGTAAAAAGTAGAGGAGGAAGAAGAGGGACTTCATATGGGGGAGGGAGATTAAAAAGAGACTGATAAGGGGAGGGGTTAAAATGAAGAAGAAGAGGGAAAAGGTAAGGGTTGGGAAAAAATATAGGGAGAAGGGAAAGTAAGATAGTACGGATGGTGATGGAATAAGAAAATGAAAACAGAAAGGGTGGAGGAGAAGATAGTTGAAGAAACAGAAGGAATAGGAGGAAGAGGGGTAAGGGATAATGAGGAATTGACAGAAGGGGAACAAGAAAAGTTGGAGAAGGTCAAAAAGAGAAGACAATAATGAGGAAGAGAAATGTGGCGAAGAAGAGCAAGGAGGATGAGGAAAGGCCCGAATAGAAATGAGGAAAATAAATGAAGGAGAAATACATAAAGGAGGGAAAGGAGGCCAACGAATGACAAAAATGAGGAGAAATGGAAGAAAAATACTGAAGGCTTGAGAAAGAAATAGAAAAGTAGTAAAGGAGAGGAAAGATAAAAAAAAGACGAAGATTTAGGAGAACCAAATTTCAGAAAAGAATAATAAGGGGAAATAAGAATAGAAGTTGGTGTATAAGAAAAATAAGAATATTCTTAACCA